>NC_061513.1:215637808-215674477 GCF_022539505.1 Lolium rigidum | reverse complement strand
TCTAAATCGATACACAATCTATTATGCTAAGATACACGGGCTTAACTAGCCCAAATTCTCCGTGCAAGGCCGCTTCATCGATCTTCCATATATAATCTTCCAAGCCCATCTTGATCGCGGCCCACCTCCTGATCGCGGTTAAATCCTGGTGATAACAGAGAGAGACACGCTCCGCTGTAGCATATGGACAAGTATGTCCTTAGGCTCTACTCATAGTATTCATGGCGAAGTTTCTTCTTCGTTAAATTGTTATATGGTTGGAATTGGAAAATGCTACATGTAGTAACTCTAAAATGTCTTGGATAATTTGATAGTTGGCAATTGTTGTGCTCATGTTTAAGCTCTTGCATCATATACTTTGCACCCATTAATGAAGAAACACTTAGAGCTTGCTAATTTGGTTTGCATATTTGGTTTCTCTAGAGTCTAGATAATATCTAGTATTGAGTTTTGAACAACAAGGAATACGGTGTAGAGTCTTATAATGTTTACAATATGTCTTTTATGTGAGTTTTGCTGCACCGTTCATCCTTGTGTTTGTTTCAAATAACCTTGCTAGCCTAAACCTTGTATCGAGAGGGAATACTTCTCATGCATCCAAAATCCTTGAGCCAACCACTATGCCATTTGTGTCCACCATACCTACCTACTACATGGTATTTATCCGCCATTCCAAAGTAAATTGCTTGAGTGCTACCTTTAAAATTCCATCATTCACCTTTACAATATATAGCTCATGGGACAAATAGCTTAAAAACTATTGTGGTATTGAATATGTACTTATGCACTTTATCTCTTATTAAGTTGCTTGTTGTGCGATAACCATGTTTTCTGGGGACGCCATCAACTATCTTTGTTGAATATCATGTGAGTTGCTATGCATGTCCGTCTTGTCTGAAGTAAGAGAGATCTACCACCTTTATGGTTGGAGCATGCATATTGTTAGAGAAGAACATTGGGCCGCTAACTAAAGCCATGATTTATGGTGGAAGTTTCAGTTTTGGACATATATCCTCAATCTCATATGAGAATAATAATTGTTGCCACATGCTTATGCATTAAAGAGGAGTCCATTATCTGTTGTCCATGTTGTCCCGGTATGGATGTCTAAGTTGAGAATAATCAAAAGCGAGAAATCCAAAATGCGAGCTTTCTCCTTAGACCTTTGTACAGGCGGCATGGAGGTACCCCATTGTGACACTTGGTTAA
This sequence comes from Lolium rigidum, assembly GCF_022539505.1. Taxonomy (NCBI): domain Eukaryota; kingdom Viridiplantae; phylum Streptophyta; class Magnoliopsida; order Poales; family Poaceae; genus Lolium; species Lolium rigidum. The sequence continues at coordinate 215,673,268 of NC_061513.1, read as the reverse complement.
AACATGTGTATTGCGATGATCGGGTAGTCCAAGCTAATTAGGACAAGGTGCGGGCACTATTAGTATACTATGCATGAGGCTTGCAACTTGTAAGATATAATTTACATAACTCATATGCTTTATTACTACCGTTGACAAAATTGTTTCATGTTTTCAAAATAAAAGCTCTAGCACAAATATAGCAATCGATGCTTTCCTCTTTGAAGGACCATTCTTTTTACTTTTATGTTGAGTCAGTTCACCTATCTCTCTCCACCTCAAGAAGCAAACACTTGTGTGAACTGTGCATTGATTCCTACATACTTGCATATTGCACTTGTTATATTACTCTATGTTGACAATTATCAATGAGATATACATGTTACAAGTTGAAAGCAACCGCTGAAACTTAATCTCCCTTTGTGTTGCTTCAATACCTTTACTTTGATTTATTGCTTTATGAGTTAACTCTTATGCAAGACTTATTGATGCTTGTCTTGAAGTACTATTCATGAAAAGTCTTTGCTTTATGATTCACTTGTTTACTCATGTCATTACCATTGTTTTGATCGCTGCATTCATTACATATGTTTACACATAGTATGATCAAGGTTATGATGGCATGTCACTTCAGAAATTATCTTTGTTATCGTTTTACTCGCTCGGGACGAGCGAGAACTAAGCTTGGGGATGTTGATACGTCTCCGACGTATCGATAATTTCTTATGTTCCATGCCATATTATTGATGATACCTACATGTTTTATGCACACTTTATGTCATATTCGTGCATTTTCTGGAACTAACCTATTAACAAGATGCCGAAGAGCCGATTCTGTTGTTCTCGCTGTTTTTGGTTTCGGAAATCCTAGTAACGAAATATTCTCGGAATTGGACGAAATCAAAACCCAGGGTCCTATTTTGCCACGAAGCTTCCGGAAGACCGAAGAGGAGTCGAAGTGGGGCCACGAGGGGCCGCCACCATAGGGCGGCGCGGCCCAGGTCTTGGCCGCGCCGACCCGTGGTGTGGGGCCCTCGTGTGGCCCCCCACGTTGCCCTTCCGCCTACTTAAAGCCTCCGTCGCGAAACCCACGATAGGAAGAACCACGATACGGAAAACCTTCCGGAGACGCCGCCGCCGCCAATCCCATCTCGGGGGATTCTCGGAGATCTCCTCCGGCACCCTGCCGGAGAGGGGATTCATCTCCCGGAGGACTCTACACCGCCATGGTCGCCTCCGGAGTGATGAGTGAGTAGTTCACCCCTGGACTATGGGTCCATAGCAGTAGCTAGATGGTTGTCTTCTCCTCATTGTGCTTCATTGTTGGATCTTGTGAGCTGCCTAACATGATCAAGATCATCTATCTCGTAATGCTGTATGTTGTGTTTGTCGGGATCCGATGGATAGAGAATACCATGTTATGTTAATTATCAAGTTATTACCTATGTGTTGTTTATGATCTTGCATGCTCTCCGTTATTAGTAGAGGCTCGGCCAAGTTGATGCTAGTAACTCCAAGAGGGAGTATTTATGCTCGATAGTGGGTTCATGCCCGCATTGACACCCGGGGAGTGACGAAACCCTAAGGTTGTGTTGTGTTGTTGCCACTAGGGATAAAACATTGATGCTATGTCCGAGGATGTAGTTGTTGATTACATTACGCACCATACTTAATGCAATTGTCTGTTGGTTTGCAACTTAATACTGGAGGGGGTTCGGATGATAACTCGAAGGTGGACTTTTTAGGCATAGATGCGGTTGGATGGCGGTCTATGTACTTTGTCGTAATGCCCAATTAAATCTCACTCGTACTTATCATGAGATGTATGTGCATTGTTATGCCCTCTCTATTTGTCAATTGCCCGACTGTAATTTGTTCACCCAACATGCTTTTATCTTATGGGAGAGACACCTCTAGTGAACTCGTGGACCCCGGTCCATTCTTTTAATACTGAAATACAAATCTGCTGCAATACTTGTTTTATCGTTTTCTCGCAAACAATCATCTTCCACACAATACGGTTAACCCTTTGTTACAGCAAGCCGGTGAGATTGACAACCTCCACTGTTTCGTTGGGGCAAAGTACTTTGGTTGTGTTGTGCGGGTTCCACGTTGGCGCCGGAATCTCCGGTGTTGCGCCGCACTACATCCCGCCGCCATCAACCTTCAACGTGCTTCTTGGCTCCTCCTGGTTCGATAAACCTTGGTTTCTTTCTGGGGGAAAACTTGCTGCTGTGCGCATCATACCTTCCTCTTGGGGTTCCCAACGAACGTGTGAAATACACGCCATCACCGCCGCCGTCAACCCCATCTTGGGGGGGTCTGAAGATCACCTCTGGCACCCTGCCGGAGAGGGGAATCATCACCGGAGGGCTCTACATCACCATACCCGCCTCCGGACTGATGCGTGAGTAGTTCATCCTTGGACTATGGATCCATAGCAGTAGCTAGATGGTTGTCTTCTCCTATTATGACATCATGTTTAGATCTTGTGAGCTGCCTATCATGATCAAGATCATCTTATTGTAATGCTACATGTTGTGTTTGTTGGGATCCGATGAATATGGAATACTATGTCAAGTTGATTATCGATCTATCATATATGTGTTGTTTATGATCTTGCATGCTCTCCGTTGCTAGTAGAGGCTCTAGCCAAGTTGATACTTGTAACTCCAAGAGGGAGTATTTATGCTCGATAGTGGGTTCATGCCTCCATTGAATCTGGGACAGTGACAAAAAGTTCTAAGGTTGTGGATGTACTGTTGCCACTAGGGATAAAACATCAATGCTTTGTCTAAAGATATTTGTATTATTTACATTACGCACAATACTTAATGCAATTGTCTGTTGTTTGCAACTTAATACTGGAAGGGGTGCGGATGCTAACCCGAAGGTGGACTTTTTAGGCATAGATGCATGCTGGATAGCGGTCTATGTTCTTTGTCGTAATGCCCTAAGTAAATCTCATAGTAGTCATCATGATATGTATGTGCATTGTTATGCCATCTCTATTTGTCAATTGCCCAACTGTAATTTGTTCACCCAACATGTTATTTATCTTATTGGAGAGACACCACTAGTGAACTGTGGACCCCGGTCCATTCTTTTACATCTGAAATACAACCTACTGCAATCATTGTTCTCTGTTGTTCTTTGCAAGCAAACATCATTCTCCACACCATATGTTTAATCCTTTGTTTTCAGCAAGCCGGTGAGATTGACAACCTCACTGTTAAGTTGGGGCAAAGTAGTTTGATTGTTTTGTGCATGTTCCACATTGGCGCCGGAATCCCTGGTGTTGCGCCGCACTACACTCCTTCACCAACAACCTTTACGTGGCCTTCATCTCCTACTAGTTCGATAACCTTGGTTTCTTACTGAGGGAAAACTCGCTGATGTACGCATCACACCTTCCTCTTGGGGTTCCCAACGGACGTGTGCTTCATGCGTCATCACTATGTACATGCTATTTTATTCATGTACACAACTTTATATTATCTGAACTCAACAAAACATCCAATTCCATGGTTTGTACATCCAAACAGGAATTGGAATTGGTCACGAGGCTTTGATTCCAACAGGAATTTCCAAACACACCCAAACAGCAGAACTGAAATTGGAAGTCATTTCCTTTCCATCCTAGATTTGGAATTCCTTTTTCAATTCAATTGCATGCCAGTTTTCCAACATCCAAACACAGCCTTTTTTTCACACTCCATATATAGCCTGGGTTTTCTTTTGCATTTTCGTGTCTCTTGAACCATATTTCTTTAGGCTTGGAATACTTTGGTTGCTTGAAAGAATACGTGCACAAATTGATTTATGTGTACTCCTACAAATATTGCTCTTGAGGAAATCCTTCTTCAGGGTACCACTAGCCGAAGGTCGGATTTCGCAAAGGTTGGAAGTAGCGCACATATGAGTTGTTTTTTGTCAAACAACGGTGGCGGTGGAACCAGACGTTCTCCCCCCTGGTGTCAATAGACGCCACAAGGTCTTTTTCTGCACGATTTTTTCTCTCACAAGGCGGTGAGCAAGGGAAATTCCTGAGCAAGCAGCTCTCTATAGGGGCAGAGGGTTGAACGAGTGATTTTAAAGAATCCAACAATTTTCATACTGTGTCTTCAACTCACGTTCCATTTGCACAGTCGACTACCTAGCGGCTATATATTCTAAACACGATGCTATGAGATAGGTTTGAATTTTCTTTTTGAACATTACAAACGAAGTACACACTATAAAGGCTAAAACTTCACACCAATTCTTCCTCCATTTTGATGCATATACAGTGAGCTAGCGATTCATACGCGAGCATTTCTCTTTAACTTTTTTTATAAATTGTGGCGGATAACTCACATGAGTTTTTCTACAACCATTTCATCGATACATCGTTCAACAACTTGTCTGACCATGATGCTGATGTTTTGATGGATGTGGCTAGGCTCATCCATGACCATAATGAGAAGTAAGTTCCAAAGTTCAATGGGCTCGGTAAAGGGACGCGCGACTTTGTTAAATCGTAACAGAGAAGGCAGCCATGCACAATTCTACAACAACCACTTCCATCTTACCAAGCGTACTATGTCTTGCAAATCTTTTTCGGTGACGCTTCCGGGTGCTTATGGTAACAGACTCTAGGCATATGCCATCGGTAAATTTGGCATCTGCCTTTACCATGATGCTTGCTTATGGAGTTTCCGATGATCTCATTGAGATGAGTACATGCGCACATGCCTTGACTCAATGTAGTAGTTATGCACAGGAGTGGTCCAGGTGTTCGGCAAAGAATACCCAAGAGAACCAAATGTTGTCGATACTGCATATTTGTTGGCAATTAACGAGTCAAAAAGGCAAGGTGACCCATTGTCACCCTATTTATTTCTAATTTGTGTTGAAGGTCTCTCGAGTTTATTGTCACAGGCTGAAAGTAGGGGTGATCTTTTGGGGGTTAAAGTATGCCGTGAGGCACCAACAATTTCCCATCTTCTATTCATTGATGACTTGTTGATTTTAATGCATGCCAATGAAAAGAATGCTGATACTCCGAAGCGAATACTTGATGTGTATTGTTCGAGCTCGGGACACCTAGTAAGTGCGGAAAAATCCAGTATATATTTCAGTGAGATTACAGAGGTACAAAAAATGGTAGAGGTGTGCCGGAGACTAGATATCATCACTGAATTGTTAAATGATAGATACCTTGGCTTGCCGGCAACGATTGGAGCGGATAAAACCACGTGTTTTTTGCATTTGGTTGATAAAATTCAGAAGATAATTTCAGGGTGTAAAGAGAAGACGCTATCAATGGGAGGGAAGGAGACACTTCTTAAGGCTATCGCACAAGCTATCCCTGTATTTGCAATGACAGTATTCCAAATTCCAAAAAGCTTTTGTAAAGGAATGAAGGATCGACCAAAACTGCTAAGTGATCTTGGCCTAGCAGAACTAGTGCTTACAGGAGCTTGGTATATATGGTGGGAGAGGCGCCAAATTGTACAAGGGGAAAGAGTTCAATCCTGTGCTCGTTCGGCTATTTCGATTGCCACTCTTACAAAAAATTATTTGAGGGCAAAAAAGAAAGCGCCATTGGTTCGTCGAATGGGTTGGACATGCCCACCAGAAAATGAAGTGAAGATTAATGTTGATGCTGCTTTCAATTCAAAGTATAATAATGGAGGTGTGGGAATTATTATAAGAGATAGTAAAGGGTCTTGTATTGCTGCAGCTTGTCAAACTGTTGATCATGTTCAGGAGCCATGCATAGCTGAAGCTAACCCTTTAAGGGAGGGTGTGATTCTTGCTATTGGATGTAACCCCATAATTATGCAATCTGATTGTATGCTAGTTATTGAAACAATGAACGAGGGAGGATTTTCAGCAACTTCTTCTTCGGCCATCTACGAGGATTGCAGAACCATGGCTAGTGGTTTTGATAAGATAGTTTTTGAATTTTGTCCTAGGGAAGCTAATGTTGTAGCTCATGAACCGACAAAGTTTAGTGTTAATTAAAATTCTTCATGTAACTGGGGCGATGACCCTCCTAGTTTTATTTTGTCAGCTCTTGCAAACGATGTAAGTATCTTTGATAATCAATAAAGCTAGCCAGATGGCATTCCCTCAAAATAAACGAGTTAAAAAGGTTTTTTGTGATGTTTGGAAGTAAACATAGTAGCTAGGACCTAGTTACTTCAGCCTAGCGCCATGGTGCTGGACTGGTTATCTGAGTAGAGTTTATAAAAAGCAAGACAAGAAAGATTGGGGGAACTCCCTAATGTAAGATGTTTTAGATATATCTAAAATAAACTAGATACAAATCAAAAAGACTGAATCTACACACTAAAAATAGACTAGATACACAAAACCGATGTTCAAAAAAAAGACTAGATACACAAAAACGAGCGAACCTTCAAAAGACCTTAAACGTCTTGTCATTCTAAAGGAATATTTGATTTGGGGAGATAAACTTACGATAAAAAATTGAGCTTGCCATGTTTTATGTGAGAAAATGACATATTTGATTCGGGAAGAGTCTAGGAACTCGTCTTTTCATTCTTTGTAAGTCGATTTTTCTTCCGTACAAAGGATGACACATGACATCCGATTGTTTCCTATTTCATCAAAAGTCTGATTCCTATATGTGACATTGTTACATGGTTAGTAATTTATTAATTTTCATTTAAATACTAGTGTAAAATAACTCGAGTAAAATAATTTGTGCCAAATAATGAGTTAACACTAAAAAAAACAAGTGGCAAAATCGATCTACCATGCATGCAATGGAGAAAAAATCAAGTTTTGAAAATTGAATGTAATCCGGTTGACAAATATAGCCATAGTGTTGTAGGTTTAAAATTATTCCGTTTAGTTTAAACAATGTTAAAGGTAGAAAAAAAATGCAAAATAAACAATGGTTTGTGAAACACCGGAGACGCGTCACAATGCCTACCAAATGAGCTGGAGGGAAAAGTCTCACCCATAACCATACACGCTCACTCATGCAAGATCTTCCAAAACTTAAAGATTGACACTGAACCCGTCATGTATTGAGAACTTTGACTTGACCTGAGTAGGATGTTTGGGAGCAAAATTTATTTTGAAGTATTCTATAAGAATACCGTGGTTCTAAACAAACCATACCATGGTCAGAAATTCAATTTGGCTCCCGGGTGCGTATGCTCCCTCTACCAAGAAATATATTTTGAAGTGTCGAAAATTTTTGACAAAAAATTCTACCTCTAGATCTCCACAATATATGTTTGTACGCCAAGTTTCGGGAAAAACCGATATTTTTTGTGGTCTATATAAAAAAGAGAAAATTTATGTCGTGACAAGCTTTATTTTAAGCACTGAATTTTGTATTTTTTACACACGCCACAAGACAAGTAGAATTTTGACGAAACAACTTTGTGGACGTGTAGCATGTAAAGATGTTCGTGCGAATTTTTTATTTCAAATTTTTTGATGTTTCAAAATGTATCTAAGATGCATTTTAAAATAAAGAGATCATATGATCCCATGTGCCAAAACATCACTCCCTACCATGGTTTTCTACTTTGAGGTGTTTGGATTTACCTAAAGCTACAGTTATATATAGCAAAGTAATTACAATGCTGCAGCTTTTTTTAGTATAGTATAGAAAAAAGAGGTCAAGATGGAAGACCTATTTCTTTTTTCAAAACAAAGAAAAGCAAACTATGATTCACTAATACCATATGTGTGAACCTGCATTATTTCCAGTGGAGAGGCGAATGGAATGGGGAGGTGTGGTACGTGATCACAATATGGTAACTTCCTTCTATCGTGCAATGAAGGTTTGGCTTATCTATGCGCTTGAGCGGAAAAGAGTCCGGTAACTAATCCTAGCGTTGGTGTAATTGTCTTAGAGCTTCAACGCATGACACACCAACTTGGACGCTTATTCTCAATCAGATTCGCTCCGCTTTTTCTGCCACAAACCAAAAGCTAGCCAAGCATCCGACGCAAAGTTTTGCGTCAACTCCTCTAAATCAGCACCCAGCGACTAGGATTATACAACATAACTGCCGATTGGCTGGGTTCTAAATCCTAACGCCCCTAGACAAGCGCCCCCATTGAAGATGCCCTTAGAGCATGTCTAACAGGCCCCGTATAACCCGCCCACGCCGTAAAATTCCGGCGACATACGGGGCAGGCGCGGTTCGGGCCGTCTAGCAGGCCCCGTATTCGGGCCGCCCCGTTTCGGCGGAATACGGGGCCCAGGAAATCGGCCCCTTCGCCCCGTACATATAGTGGGCGCAGGTGCGAGTGAGGGGTTAACCCCTCACTCGCAACCCTAGCTCCGCCGCGCGCCGCCGCCTCCTCCTCCCGCTCCGGCGAGCAATTAGCCGCTCCCCGCGCCGCATTCCACCCCCAAGCTAGGATGGACTCCCGCCGCCGCGAGAGGGCATCGCCGGCGAGCGGATCGAAGCGATCCCGCTCGCCGGACACCGTAGAGGAAGCGTGGCGGCGGCAATGCAAGAGATCCGCCGCCGGCAGCACGTGCCGCGGCCCGCAAGTACAACGGCGCCGCGTCCGTCCCGGAAAAGCTAATCGACTTCGCGCGGGGCGGGCGCCGGTTCATCGAGGATCCGCCGATGAAGCCGATGAGCGGGCTCAAGTTCGACGAGTGGCGCGCCGACCGGGAGCGCCGCCGCCGGGCGAAAGAGGCTTGGAGCAGCGGGAGCACCGGCGCTAGAAGAGCTCCGCTCGCCGGCGATGACGAGGAGGCCCCGGACTTGTTGAAGGAGCTACGGCAGTTCCCGAAGGACGACGCCAAGAGGAAGAGGGCAATCGAGGAAGAGGTGGCGGCGGCCATCGCCGCCGCGAAGGAGGCGGAGTTGCGGGAGGCGGAGGCGGAGGCGGACTCGTACCTAGTCGACCTCCCCGAGTAGGATCGCGCATTCTGGATGTAGAATCAATGAAATCCGTAGTATGATCAATGAAATCCGTAGTATGATTCATTGAAATCGAACTTCCCGGGGTTTTTATTTTTGAAAATACGGGGCGAAATACGGGTTCTCGCTAGACGGAATGCCTCTTTCGTTGCCAACTTTTGGATACGGGGCGAAAAAGCAGCCAGATACGGGGCAGAAATATAAGGGGCCTGCTAGACATGCTCTTAGGCGGGCACTTGCAATTTCTAGATCTCATGGTTTCCCAATATCATTTTCGGTCTTAGATTGCTTGTCCATGATTCAGCGTATTCTATCCCTGGTGCGGGATTGATCGACAGACTAAGGTGAGCGACATGAAGTTTTTGTCTTGCTCCTTTAAGTTTTCTGAATATGGCGGAACATATTTTGGCTCGTAATTCCGAGTTCTCAGTTTGTAATATTTCTGTTAGTGTTATTGCAGATAAGTGGCGGAGGCAGACTGAGTGTTGAGGGGCTCGTTTAGAGCAAAAAATACAAAATCTGTACTGTTCATAAACTTAAGGTGCAAATCAATGGTGTTAGGGGGCCAGGCTCTGCTTCTCCATGCCTCCGCTATTAGCCCTTGTTTATTTCTAGTGTATTTATGAGGATGAGAGGAGATTATTTTGTATCCCGGAAATTCTCCACTGGTTCATTTACTTCTCCGATTTTGAACATAATAATCCCGAGATATCTCCTCTCATCCCCATATTTTTTTACTAAATTGAAAACTCTCCATCGTACTAGTGTATTTTTTGGGAAGGGTATTTGAGAGGATTGAGTGAACACCAAATTTCCTTCCATTCCATATCTATTGGGAAGAAAAATACGAGAGAATAAACAAGGCCTTATTTTGATACTATTTTGAAAGAACTTTGTAATGACTTCACGGATTTTTTTTAGGGATTGCAATGACTTTACTAAAATGTGGCATTTGTTACCCGGATTTGTAGATTTTTTGGGTTTGGAAAAATTTGCAGCCAAACTAGGTGTTTAGGCCTCACGCTAAATCACTAACCCAAAGCCGCCCACGCGTTTTTTTTTTTTCAAAGCCGCCCACGCTAGTTCACCCGACACCGACCACAAGCCCGCTTGTTTTATTTTCCGTGACGGTTCGAGCCGGGTTGCTATTCGTCCCGTCCGAAACAGCCGAACCCGAGCGCAACCCAAATCCCTGCCGCCTTCCAGCCTTTGCGACCCGCCAGCGGCCCAGCGCCGCCCGCGAAACGACCTGCCCCTCCCCTCTCCGGCGCGTCCAACCTAGCGCTCCGGCGAGCACCCCGGCGGCGGCGCGATGGGTGAGCGGAAGGTGCTGAACAAGTACTACCCGCCGGACTTCGATCCGGCGAAGATCCCGCGGCGGAAGCAGCCCAAGAACCAGCAGATCAAGGTGCGCATGATGCTCCCCATGAGCATCCGATGCGGCACCTGCGGGACATACATCTACAAGGGCACCAAGTTCAACTCGCGCAAGGAGGACTGCATCGGCGAGGTACGCACGCGCCCCCGCCCGCCCCTCTTTCGCGATACTAGGCTTTGTTATCTAACCCTAGAACCGCGGCGGTCTCGAATTGCACGAAATTGAGTCGATTCGCGCTTCGATTGGCGACTGACAGTGTGTCGATTTTGCCGTGGTGTTTGCCTGTTGATGCTTGTTCTGCCCTGGACAAAAAGCTAGTATATCTTAGTGATCCCAGTCGTATGAAGATCTTGCTAGTCAAACAAGCTACCCAAATTTGCAACCAATATTTAATATGCAGTGTCCATCAGTATATATGGGGAAACATAACCTTCTAGTATTTTATTATCCATTGCTTGGAATTATTGAATCATATATCCATATTGAAAATGTGTATTTCTGATTACTGATATATCGGCGCAATGCAATGCAAATCCGTGCTAACATGCTTTCCTTTTTGTGTGCAGACATACTTGGGCATACAAATATTTAGGTTTTACTTCAAGTGTACTAGGTGCTCAGCCGAGATTACCTTCAAAACAGACCCCCAGAATTCAGACTACACGGTGGAATCTGGGGCTAGTCGGAATTTCGAACCGTGGCGTGCAGAGGACGAGGTAAATTGTGTGGGGCATATTCGGCACAGCTTCTATGTTTCAATCAGTTTGAGCTTGAATTTAATCATGGTGATGTATTTTTTTTCTCAGGTTGTGGACAAAGAGAAGAGAAAACGAGAAGCGGAGGAGATGGGAGATGCGATGAGAGCACTGGAGAACAGAGCGAACGACTCAAAGCAGGACATGGACATACTTGCTGCTTTAGAAGAGATGCGGTCCATGAAGGTACGATCTGGTCTCTGGCCATTCTTTTAAGTTAGGTTAAACTGTACTTGTATATGCACTTGAAATGTTAACTTGCTGAGTTCTGACATTGTTTTTTTTTGTTCCGTTTGCAGTCGAGACATGCAGGAGTATCAGTTGACCAGATGCTCGAAATTTTGAAGCATTCCGCTCACCTGAAGGCAAGTGCGCAACATTTTTTTTCTGATTTTTAATAAAAGTTTTACATGTAGTGTTTCATTTTTCAGGAATTCTGTATAGTAGCTTGCTAATGGCATGGTGTGTTTCTGCCATCATTTTCTTAAAATCTCTCTTTCTCTAACATTTGTAATTTTGTATGTGATTACAGGAGGAAAAGACGGTAGCAGAACTAGATGAAGAAGACGAAGAACTCATCAAATCAATCACTTTCCGAGTAATCCTCTATGCAAACTTCCATATGTACCTGCAGGTGCAAACTTTTGCATGGATTTTTCTAACTCTCTCGAACTGTTGGCTGTTGCAGAACTCGAAAGACTATGTGAAAAGGATCGATGACGATGACGACGATGATGAAGAATTTGGTATACCAGGCCAGTCAAGTATCACGGCGAAGGTACTTATCTCACTGTATTCTTCCTTTCCTTTTCTAGTTTTATTTCATTTTGTGGGTTATATGTTCTTAATCATCAATTGTAGTAGAATCACTTTAGAGCATTAGCTTGAATTCAATTTCATCTTCCAAAACTAGTTGACTTGACAAAACAGCCATCAGTTACAACCTCAAAATAGGCTGTTTTATAATGTCTGTACACTTGTTCTATTTGAAACATTTCGGAATTCCTCTTCTTGGTAAACTGTAAATATGCAGCATATATGTGTAGATTTGTTTAAATTGTAAGCCAGCTAATAAGCAAACTTCAAATGCTGAAATACTAGTTGTCTTCTGTGAAGTGTTTGTTATCTTTTATCTAGGATGTTTTCAGTTTGCATTAGATACATCAACAGTTGGAGCTAAAAATGATGAAGCCATTATTTTATTTTTTAGAGAAGAGGAGCCTCAATGGGCTCCCAGTTTCATTGAAGAAACTAGAGTGCCAGTTATACATTGTTTTCAAAACGAAACCGCATTGAAGAGAAGCAGGACAACTCTACTACTTTTCTAGAAACAAAAATCAGAACCCAATTGAAGAGTCTGAAGATATAAATAACCAACCGAACTTTTGACCTAGACGACCAACGACTATCAAGACACATAAAAACAAACAGACACAGAGACTACAATCTACTACAGCCAGACTTTCCAGGAGTTGGAGTTTTCGGGTTTTTCAGCAGGAAAGGATGAAGAAGGACATCATGCAGCTATCCTCCTTCTTACGGGATTCCAGCCATGTCTTTGTCCAAAAATCTCATCCGCAACGTGTGCCATTCTCCTAGCCCCCTGTAATAGAAGCTTTCGTAGTCCATTTTTCTGCAGTTTTCCCATTGGTTAATAAGATGACAAGAAAATAGAATGTCATTAGTAGGATCCCCAGGCAGGATTCTTTTAAAGCAAGATTTATTTCTCGTTTTCCAAACAGCCCAGAAAACAGAAATGGATTCCCTATCCTAACAGCTTTCCTATCTCTACCTGAACAAGCATTTACTGGTAAGAGTAAAGGCTGATCATTGAGCAATATGTTTACAAACAGCAAACGTTGGCGCAAATCTAATGGTAATATGAAGTATCCCTCACTGTAGCAATTTATGTTGGTAATATTTCAGAAGTTTTTTGTGTTCAGAGTCAAGAGTATATTGTTTGCTTTTCTGTCTTGGCATGAAAATTCTTGTATTTCGTTTTCAATTCGATGTTTCTTGAATTCCTTTATGTAGTCGGCTGACAGTTGTGTTTTCGTTTTCAGTCTGATGTCTCTTGAATTCCTTTGTTTGGTCGGCTGACAGTTGTATTTTTTTTCTCTGCAGACCAATGGGTCTTCTGAATCAGTGTTAAATCCAACAGATGTCTTGACCACAACTAATGGTCCTGAGAGTACCAATAAAGAAGGTAGGCACATATGCGCTCATCAATTTTTTACCCCATTATTTGTACTGTTAAGGTCCATGACTGCACATGCAGAGCCCCAAATTTGAGAATTCACATATTTATATGAGCTGAGCCTGATCATGTTCCACATACCATGCACTGAGGCAGCTTATCTTGGCCATGACCGTCATTATCATGGATTACAAACATCAACCCTGTTTATGTTGCTACTATTTCTTTCTAGTGTTACCTTTGTTATTATGGTTAACTAATAATGTTCCATTTCGAAAACAAATGGCTTACTTACTGTTTAACTTTTGCCCTACAGTAAAGAAGACGGTGGCATCTAAGATGCCCCAATTCATAGTGAAACCAAAGCACACTGCTGCAAATCCTCTGAAGAAACAGAAGACTGAATCTGCAGCTGTCCAAGATAACGGCAAAGCACCTGTTGTTGCCACCGAGGAAAAAAGTGGAGCTTCAGAAGAGAAGACCAATGTTCTTCAGTCCCTCTGCCAGTATGATAGTGATGAAAGTGATGACTGAAGACAAGGATTCTTGGAGTTTCAACTGCGCCGGGCAAGAAAGCCCCTGGAACACGATGATGTAACTGTCTGTAATTGTATACTTTTGCAAAATCTCTGCTGCCAACTCTAGGTCTGCGCTGTTGCAAATCTATGGCAGCTAATAGTCCAGATATAGCTGTATTCAGAGATAAAAATTTGTAACATTGACAAATTCGGAGCAATTAAAGAATTATCTGGGTGGCCTCAGAACTTGGTTCCGCAGAAGCAGCACTCAGATTGTGGATGGGTGTACTTGGCATCGGCTGCATCATCGCCCATCTGTGTTCATGTCTTCGTCGTGTGAGCTGATGTTTATGCACATTTTTATTTGTATAAATCACCCAGCATTTGCTCATTAATCCTTCATTAGTTTTTCTGACTGTATCACCATGGCGTGCAGCGGGGGATTCTTTTCACAGGATGTGTGTGCGGGGCACGTTGGAATGTTGGATGAGCATCCGATCCGTTCCCTCTCCTGCGTGACCGGAACCAACACCAACTGAGTACTCCACCATATAAATCTCGCTGGGCCGAAATCGTAGAGCATCACCGGAGGGAGCCGCGGAATTCACAGCATCATGGTGCGCGACGGCAACCGCAACGCGAAGAAGAAGAGGTCCAACGCCGACGAGAAAGCGGAGTCGGCGGAGCCCCTCCCATCCGCCGCCGCCGCCGTCAAGGTACCCACGAAGGGCCGCCTCTCCACCTCCACCACGCGCGATTCAAGGGGCGACGACGCCGACAACAGCAAGGTCACCCACCGCTCCCGCACCGCCGCCAAGTCCGGCGTCACGGTGGACGAGAAACCCTCCAAGCCCAAGCCCGCTTCCACGAGGCCCGCTACCTCGAACCCATACCTAGCAGGCGTCGATCTGCCTCCGTCGGACTCGGACTCGGACGACGACGATGACGAGGCCGCCGAGCGGAGGAGGTCGCGCGCCACGGTCGACCTCAAAGCCGCCGCGCTCTCGAAGAAGGACGCGCTGAGGAAGGAGAGGCGCGAGGCGGAGGCGGCGGCGCGCGCGGAGGCCGCCAAGATGGACGCGCTCCGGGACAACCTCGACGCGTTCGCCGTCACGATCCGCGGCCGCGCCCCGGGAGGACCCGTTGCTGCCGCCGCCGCCGACAACGCCAGGGACATCGTGCTCGAAGACTTCGACGTGTCCGTGGAGGGCGTGCCGCTGTTCGTAGGCGCGTCGCTGCGTGTCTCGCACGGCCGACGCTACGGTCTCGTGGGGCCCAACGGCAAGGGCAAGTCCGCGCTGCTGAAGCTGCTCGCGGAGGGGCGGAAGCTCCCGGTGCCGCGCGGCATCCGCTCGACGCTCGTGGCGCAGGAGGACAAGAACGATGACCCCCGTCCGGTGATCGAGGTGGTGCTCGCGGCGGACGAAGAGCTCGCCAGGCTGCGCGCCGAGAGGGCCGAGCTCGAGGGCTCCGGCGACGCCGCCCGCCTCGCCGAGGTGTACGAGGAGCTCAGCGTTGGGGGCTGGGATTCCGCGACGGCGCGGGCGTCCAAGATCCTGGCGGGGCTTGGCTTCGACCAGGAGAAGCAGGCCAGGCCCGCTAGCTCCTTCAGCGGCGGCTGGGTGAAGCGCATCACCCTCGCCGGCGCCCTGTTCGTGCAGCCGACGCTCCTGCTGCTGGACGAGCCCACCAACCATCTCGACCTCCGCGCCGTGCTGTGGCTCGAGGAGTACCTCGTCGCGCGGTGCAAGAGCACCGTCATCGTCGTCTCCCACGACCAGGACTTCCTCAACTCCGTGTGCGACGAGATCATCCACCTGCACGACAAGAAGCTCCACGCCTACCGCGGCAACTTCGACGATTTCGAGAAGGCGGCCAGGAAGAGCAGGAGGAGGAAACCCAACAACAACAAGGCCAGGTGCGACGAGTACAGCGTGGAGTTCCACTTCCCGGCGCCCGACGAGCTCCCCCGACGCCGGCCGCTCCTCCAGCTTTCGGAGGCAGGGTTCAGGTACCCGGACTTCACGCTGTCAGGCGTGGACTGGACGTGTACATGGGAACCCGAGCCGCCATCGTCGGGCCCAACGGGGCAGGCAAGTCCACCCTGCTCAAGCTGCTGTCCGGCGAGCTCTCCCCGACCCAAGGCAAGGTGAGGACGCACCACAAGCTCCGGACTGGGCGCTACTCGCAGCGGTTCGTCGACACCCTGAAGCTGCACCACACCGCGGTGCAGCACCTCCTCGAGGCCCACCCGGACCTGGACGGCGACGAGGCTGAGGCCAGCGCCGCGCTTGCCGAGTTCGGGCTGCCGAGCGAGAGCCACCTGACGCCGATCAACAGGCTCTCCGGCGGGCAGAAGGCGCGCGTGGTGCTGGCGTCGATGGCGCTGGAGGAGCCGCACGTGCTGCTGCTCGACGAGCCCACCAACCACCTGGACATGCAGACCATCGACGCGCTGGCCGACGCGCTGTGCGAGTTCGCCGGAGGGGTCGTGCTGGTGAGCCACGACTCGAGGCTCATCTCCCGGGTGTGCGACGACGAGGAGAGCAGCGAGGTGTGGGTGGTGCAGGATGGCACCGTGAGCACCTACCATGGCACGTTCGAGGAGTACAAGGAGGAGCTCATGCAGGAGATCAGAGAGGAAGTCCAAGGCTAATCATCACATGTCTGTGACATCGATCGGTAGCGAATGCTGAATCTTGTCTTGTTAGTTTCAGTTACTGAATCTATGCAGCCGGAGAGCCTGTTGATAGCCACTCTTTGTGGTATATCATGCAGTTTTGTCCAGTTGAGAAAGTTGTTTCTGCCACTTCGTTTTTCTTATCTTGAGTTGCACATTATGCTACGTGACAGCCAATGGTTTTTGTATCGGCAATAATCCTTGGGTATCATATGGAGAAAAGAGGTTTTACCTATATATATGGAGAAACCTATATTTAGCATGAGACTCACTAGAAGCTAGGGTATCATGGAGAAAAGAGGTTTTACTCATATTCTCAGGGCACCACCTATATATATACATATATGGAAAAACATATACGGAATACTCCTACCATTGCTACGGGTGCGGTGCATAAATATAATACAACCTTGTAATGATATGTCAGATTTGTTGCAAGCTGCATAAAGAATTGAGTCACTATTGCCCCTTTGATATATACAATTTTTAATAAAAAAATATCAAGAAGTCACCTTAATAGTTTTTTATTTCAAATCTTATTTCTTTTTTAGCTACCGAGCCACTTTAAATGTGTCTAATGCCTTACCATCCGAGAAGCACAATTCTTAAATCTTCACATAAAATTTGTTACCATATAATATTATCCAACGATGATTACAATGTTTTGATGGTGCAAAATTTACGCTTCCAATAAAAACAGTAATAATGAGTGGGCAAACCAACTGCAGGAACACTGAGCTTAAACTTGTGCTTTCGGGACAAAGGGTTGCTGAATCTTAAAAGAGTGCATATTTTTTTGGACTTTTGATGCATTCATTGTCAATACATTTATTCAGTTCTGGTTAGTGAGCACCTGAAGCCTGAAGGTGTAAATAAGAAAAATGCTCTTATACCCTGTCCTCTCCTGTACCGTGTAGATGATGAGGCCATCACTGGAGGTTCTTCGCTTCAAACAACTCTGCGCTATGGGATTCTGATAAGCATGGTGCAAGGTCTTGGTCTCAGATTTACTTATGGGCTTGCCATATGTTCTTGTGCCTTGCAACTTTGGGTTGGGAGATTCCTTATCTCTCATGGAAGATCCAATGGTGGTGAAATTGTGGTTGCCCTATTTGCTATTATTTTGAGTGGACTGTAAGCATGCTAATTTTACGAGACTTCCTTACATCTCTACTTATACATTGATAGTCATCTTACACAATGCTCTTAATTATTTGCAGTGGACTTAGTCAAGCCAAAACAGCTCATGCACATACTTTCCTCCATCGGCTGCTGCTGCAGCATATTTATTGTGCTCCTCCTGCAAATTCACGGCAGCGCCAACTCCCATCCTCCATGGACGCTCCTAGAGACAGGGGTGGTTACGTGATTGGAGGTGGAACTGACAATAATAAATAGAACCACATGTGAGATCAGTTCAACAGCAGGTACTCAAATTTTTTTAATGATTTTTTGGTAGTCTTTTTATAGTTTTATGACAATATTCATGCAAGTAGATGAGTATTACCTGAAGTGCGTTGTAGAAGAAGACTTCGTATAATAATTTCCTGCGGTAGCTCATGTGTGTAGTAGAAGAAGACTGCATATAATAATTTCCTATTTAGTGTTAATACATGCTGAATAAAGGACTATAATCTTGTCTCTATTCTCATGTAATTTGGGTGCTAACATGATTAGCACAATGGAGCTGATCTACATATAAATTTAAAAAGAATAGCATAGTGATTACTATAAGTTCAAGTCCGAAGTATCTAACCTACGATGTAAAGATCTCCTTCCAGACGATGTTCTTGGTGTAGGTATTGACAGGATGCCTCTTCTTTTTTGCTTTCATCAGAGTTTTTTTTCTTGTTATAAACATGTGGGATGACAAGAATCTTGACGTTCTTTCTAGCAATAGTTTCAGCGAACCTCCCAAAACCAAAGCACCCAACATCTTCACACATATTTTCTATTTAAAGTTTGGTAGTTAAAAATATTAAAGGCAAGAAAGTGATTGCACCTATATATTGTGTATTTCATGTAAAGCTTAAATGCATGAATGCATCTAAGTTAAACTACGCTGAGTATGAACTCAAATAAGTAATAATACCACCGCAGCCGGCTTGAGCCGCGTGTGGAGCTGCACGTAGTATTTGTGTATTTCATGTAACTTAAATACATGGAGTATGAACTCAAATAAGTAATAATACCACCCGCAGTTCCATGCGTGTCATTACGATGCTCATCTCCAGGTCAATCCACACGAACATCGCGTCGCACCCCTACCCCTCCCCCCACATAGTTCCTTCATCGCCTCTGCCAAGGTCCCGGCGTCACTTGCTTCACCGCCACCTCGCTGCCCCGGCTCCATTCGCACTGTCTCTCAAGGGTTGGATCCTATGCCGGCGCAGTGGTCTCTTTTATATGGCGATGTGAGTAGGGTCACTAGGGTGGCGTGCTCCACACTGAAACAGTTGAGGGTTTGAACATGGTACAACCAGCTAAGCAATAATGTCAATACAGAGATGCTAAAATAGTAATTCTGCAAGCAACGATACTGAAAAGGTACAATCAAATCAGTAGAAAGAACGACGACTTGGAAGGGAATTCATAAGAATAATGCAGTAAAATACCATGGTTCAGTATGCACCCCATAAGCAATGGCAACATATCTAAATATTCCCTTTTTGAGGTATGTATCTAAATATTCTAATTACATAAACGACATGGACAAAAAAATAGCATAAATTTGTGCAAGCACATAAAGTTCGAGGAAAGTTCTCGTAATAAAATGCGAATTCTTTGAAATAACAATACATACAGGACATGAAAGTTCCAGGAACCAAACACATCTACCCAGAGAAAAGCATGTATTATGAGATTTCATGTCTGAACCAATAAAAGAGTAAACTTAGGACCAATTTCAGATGTAGGGCTGGATACAAAATCACTGAAAGTTTTTTTTCATTGGCCTTTGCAGCACGACGCATAGCATTTGCAATCTGCCTAATCAGTTTTCCCAATCAGTAAGCATGTCATTAAATCTCAACTGAATTAAATATATTGTTTCTCTTCCGTATGTTTCTTCAAATCAAACTACACAATGAATTATTCAAATGCATCTTCTGACTGAACTGATAAATAATTAACGAAACTCAGGTAACAATTATGAAGAGACCATCATAGTATCAAATTTTGCCTTTAACCTATAAGTATATTACCTTGATGGGCATGCAATAGAGCTCGGACGGTCCAGTCGCTGGTACTTCTCAGTAGGCGAACAACCACATTAATGACAAGACGAAACTAATATTAAGTCAAATGATGCTCTACATAAAAGGGATCCAACTTTAATCATACAAGAAATTCATAAACGTATAACTAAGTCCCATAAAAATTAGTGAGTATATGTCCATACCATTGCCATCACTTTTTACGTTCGACCTTCAACACACAAATCGTTGCTAACCGCTTCTACCCGAGCAAAGCTCTTAGTTGCACAAGCATGGACTCTTTTGCATGCCACAAACACTCGTAGCTTCAGGAATATATCATGTTTACCGTGACCAATTTGATTTTCTTATAGAAAAAATCTATGTATTTTATAGCACAAACTTCGGATTAGTACTAACCAAAATGCCTATACAGGGAACTAATCATATGGGGAATTCAAGATAGATTCCATTGTTATGATATGAACTATTAGTGAACTATTAGAAACCTCAAGTCTCCTATTAAAACATTATGACCTGACATTCCAGGTATTCTATAATGATTTTTCAAACCATGATTACTGCAGATCTCACATGATGGGGAAGTTCTTCCAACAAGTGGGGAGGCAGAGACAACCAATTTAAAAAGTGCATACAACTTAGAGGTGTGATTACATACCTCCACTCTCCCTGATGATCCTAACAAAGCTTGTAAACTCTGAAAGAACATTTCATGATCTCTGAGTTTTGTGTGTTTGTTAACAACACCGGTGACAATTTAACCGTGTGCTAAGTGGATTACAGATATGGAAAAGATACCACGGGAAAATCTCGACCCACTCAAAAAGGAAGAAAAGAAAAAGGAAGAAGCTGAAGCCTGGCCCTGGCCGGCACTGCCGGCAACACTGGGCCGGCACTGCCGGTGTGTGCACCCCGGCACTGCCGGTGATTCCAGGCCGGCACTGCCGGTGAGTGCACCCCGGCACTGCCGGCGTTTCTGGCCCGGCACTGCCGGCCTGACTGTCGACCTGCTGATTCAGAAAAGTGGCCGGCACTGCCGGCGTCTCAAGGCCGGCACTGCCGGCGATTCACCTCCAACGGGCAGAAAAGTTGGTGGGGTATAAATACCCCCCTTCACCTACTTTGGAATGTTGCTCAAACCCTAAGAACTTCATCCACCATTGCTGAGCCACCAAGAACACCAAAATAGCCAGATCTCCTCCCTCAACCACCCAAATCACTTGTGCTTTGGAGAATCGAAGGAGAAGACCCCGATCTACATCCTCACCGAAGCGTTTTTCATTTCCCCTCATATGCTTGAGGGCCCCCTTGCTAGTGTTTCTCTTTGGATCCCTAGTTGATTGTTGTTGATGTATTGTTGTTGATTGTTGTGTTGTTACAGATTTGGGAGCCTCCAATTTGGTTGTGGATGTGTGCCCCAAGAACCTTGTAAAGGCCCGGTTTCCGCCTCGAGGAAATCCCTTAGTGGAAGTGGGCTAGGCCTTCGTGACGTTGCTCACAGGAGATCTGAGTGAAGCCTTCGTGGCTATTGGTTTGGCTTTCGTAGCAACCACACTCCTCCAAATGTAGATGTACCTTCCTGCAAAGGAAGGGAACTACGGGAATCATCTCCGTGTCATCGCGTGCTCCACTCTCGGTTACCTCTATCCTATTCTATCTCCTATATATTGCGTAGCTATATCTTGCTTAGTTGGTAACCTTGTCATATAGGTAAATTCACTTAGTTGCATATCTAGAGAATTTACCTTTGTGTCAAGCCTAAATTGAAAAAGAACTAAAAATTGGTTAGCACCTATTCACCCCCCCCTCTAGGTGCAGCATACGATCCTTTCAATTGGTATCAGAGCCTCGGCTCTTATTTCGGGCTTAACCGCCTAAGAGTATGCCGGACGATGGGCCTGCGGAGGAGGCCGCTAAGATGGTCACCATGGATGACATCAATTCGTTGAGGTCCTCCATGGAAGCTCAAATGGAAAGCATGAGAAAAATGATTTCCGAGCTTTTGACTCCGGTCCCTCCCATGGCTCCCGCCGTAGAGGTAAAGGACACGGGTGTGTTAGAAGAGGGAGGTGCTTCAGCATTACCCGCCTCTACCAAACCCGTGGATGGTGATAACTCAACTACTATCAAATCTCCCATTGCATCTCCTAGGGGAACTAGTGGAGGTGAGAGCTACAATCGAGTGGCTCCGCCTTTCCTATCTCCCGATATCCCGGTTCCCCATCCTCATATAAACATTAGGGGCGACCCACCTAAGTTTAATTTTAAAGATTACGATACTTGGCAATTTGAGTTTCGTTCTCATGTTCGCAGTGCCTCCAATGAACTTTGGAGAATCATCGTGGAAGGCTTCAAGCCATACAACCCCGACAAGTTGACTAGAAGAGAAGCGGTTGATAGTCAACTCAATGACACTGCTTTGCACATGATTCAAACTAGTGTGGGGACAAAAGAATTGTCTCGTGTTCGGAATTTCACCACCGCCAAGGAAGCTTGGGATGGTTTGGCCGATAGTTGCATTGGAAGTGATAGCATGAGAAGGAACAAGTACAATTATCTTCGGAATCAAGCCGAAGGATTCATGAGGCTACCGGATGAAGATCATGAAGCCATGTATGGAAGGCTTCTCACCCTTGCCAATGCTCTCCGGAATGTGGGTGCCACCCACATCAATGACTCTTGGATCAAGGATACGTACATCGATTGCATGATGTCGTTTGAACCCATTGATGTCAAGACTCTAGTTGGGAGAGAATGCTATTCCTCTCTCACTTCTCAACAAGCCGTGCACGAGATGCAAGCCCTCAAGGTGCTCGAGCAAAACTCCCGTGATTCCCGCAATCGTGCCATTGGTATGTCAAAAGGGAACAATCTTGCCTTGACGGTCAACTCCGTAGAAGAAGTGTACCCTCAAGAACAATATAGGGCACCTTGGAGTATGTCCTATCTGGAAGACTTGGAACTCCACTACAATGATCACATGGCTTTCCATGCAAAGTCCTTTTGGGTTGATCCTTCCAAGGCCAAGGAAGACAACATCAAGAGAAACAACATAAGTGGGTTCACTAGCTTTGGTCCAAGAACAAGATCATGCTACAACTGTGATGACAAGCGCCATTTCATCGCCGAATGCCCCTATGAGAATAGGGAGTCTCATAATGGAAGGCTCATTCCCAAAGACAAGAGCAAAGACTCAAAGGGCAAATATTCAGAAGCCCCAACAAGAAATTCTACAACAACAAGAGCAAGAAGGGCAAGAGGCCCTCAAGAGTTGTGCGAGTGACTAGGGAAGAATATTCTTCCGATGAAGTTGAAAGTTCTAGTGATGATGAAGAAGAAGAAAGCTCAAAGGAAGTGGCCGCCATTGTCACTACCAACACTCCCTCTTCATCTCTCTTTGAATCCCCCAATGAGAACCCTCATATCAAGAATGCACATTGCTTCATGGCAAGGTCTACCTTGGACACATCTATTGTGCTATCAACTCAAGAAGAATATACCTCCGGAGATGATGATGTTGATGATGAAGAAGATGCAACCTCTAATGGATTGGTCGCTCTTGCCTCACTCTTCATCACCAAGTGAATCCCCCAATGAGGTCATTCATGTGGAGGAAGAAAGTTGCCTCATGGCTAAATCCTCCGAGGTATCATCTGCTAGCCCCTTGATAGCGTGCAAGACACACGTCCGTTGGGAACCCCAAGAGGAAGGTGTGATGCGTACAGCAGCAAGTTTTCCCTCAGTAAGAAACCAAGGTTATAGAACCAGTAGGTGTCAAGGAACACGTGAAGGTTGTTGGTGGCGGAGTGTAGTGCGGCGCAACACCAGGGATTCCGGCGCCAACGTGGAACCTGCACAACACAATCAAAGTACTTTGCCCCAACGTAACAGTGAGGTTGTCAATCTCACCGGCTTGTTGTAAACAAAGGATTAATTGTATAGTGTGGAAGATGATGTTTGTTTGCGAATAACAGTAAAGAACAATTACAGTAGATTGTATTTCAGATGTAAAGAATGGACCGGGGTCCACAGTTCACTAGTGGTGTCTCTCCCATAAGATAAATAGCATGTTGGGTGAACGAATTACGGTTGGGCAATTGACAAATAAAGAAGGCATAACAATGCACATACATATATCACGATGAGTACTATGAGATTTAATCGGGGCATTACGACAAAGTACATAGACCGCTATCCAACATGCATCTATGCCTAAAAAGTCCACCTTCGGGTTATCATCCGAACCCCTTCTAGTATTAAGTTGCAAACAACGGACAATTGCATTAAGTATGGTGCGTAATGTAATCAACACAAATATCCTTAGACAAAGCATTGATGTTTTATCCCTAGTGGCAACAACACATCCACAACCTTAGAACTTTTTGTCACATCGTCCCGGATTCAATGGAGGCATGAACCCACTATCGAGCATAAATACTCCCTCTTGGAGTCACAAGTATCAACTTGGCTGAGCCTCTACTAGCAACGAAGAGCATGCAAGAACATAAACAACATATATGATAGATTGACAATCAACTTGACATAGTATTCAATATTCATCGGATCCCAATAAACACAACATGTAGCATTACAAATAGATGATCTTGATCATGATAGGTAGCTCACAAGATCTAACATGATAGCACAATGAGGAGAAGACAACCATCTAGCTACTGCTATGGACCCATAGTCCAGGGGTGAACTACTCACACATCGATCCGGAGGCGATCATGGCGATGAAGAGACCTCCGCGAGATGTTTCCCCTCTCCGGCAGGGTGCCGGAGGCGATCTCCTGAATCCCCCGAGATGGGATTGGCGGCGACGGCGTCTCTGGAAGGTTTTCCGTATCGTGGCTCTCGGTACAGAGGGTTTCACGACGAAGGCTTTAAGTAGGCGGAAGGGTAGGTTTAGGGGCGACACGAGGGCCCCACACACCAGGGCCGCGCGGCCAAGACCTGGGCCGCGCCGCCCTGTTGTGTCGGCGCCTCGTCGCCCCACTTCGTTTCCCTTTCGGTCTTCTGGAAGCTTCGTGGAAAAATAAGACGCTGGGCGTTGAGTTCGTCCAATTCCGAGAATATTTCCTTTGTAGGATTTCTGAAACCAAAAACAGCAGAAAACAACGAATCGGCTCTTCGGCATCTCGTCAATAGGTTAGTGCCGAAAAATGCATAATAATGACATATAATGTGTATAAAACATGTGAGTATCATCATAAAAGTAGCATGGAAACATAAGAAATTATAGATACATTTGAGACGTATCAAGCATCCCCAAGCTTAGTTCCTACTCGCCCTCGAGTAGGTAAACGATAACAAAGATAATTTCTGAAGTGACATGCTACCATAATCTTGATCAATACTATTGTAAACCATATGAGATGAATGCAACGATTCGAAGCAATGATGAAGACAATGAGTAAACAACTGAATCATATAGCAAAGACTTTTCATGAATAATACTTTCAAGACAAGCATCAATAAGACTTGCATAAGAGTTACTCATAAAGAAATAAATTCTTAGTAGAAAGCTTTGAAACAACACAAATGATGATATAAGTTTCAGCAGTTGCTTTCAACTTCAACATATATATCTCATGGATAATTGTCAACACAAAGTAATATAACAAGTGCGATAGGTAAACATGTAAGAATCAATGCACACAGTTTACACAAGTGTTTGCTTCTGAGATAGAAAGAAGTAGGTAAACTGACTCAACAATAAAGTAGAAGATAGGCCCTTTGCAGAGGGAAGCATGGATTACTATTTTTGTGCTAGAGCTTTTCATTTTGAAAACATAGAAACAATTTTGTCAACGGTAGTAATAAATCATATGTGTTATGTATAAGATATCCTATAAGTTGCAAGCCTCATGCATAGTATACCAATAGTGCTCGCACCTTGTCCTAATTAGCTTGGATTAACACGGATTATCATTGCATAGCATATGTTTCAACCAAGTGTCACAAAGGGGTACCTCTATGCCGCCTTGTACAAAGGTCTAAGGAGAAAGCTCGCATTGGATTTCTCGCTTTTGATTATTCTCAACTTAGACATCCATACCGGGACAACATAGACAACGAGATAATGGACCCCTCTTTAATGCATAAGCATTCAACAACGAGATAAAATTCTCATAAGAGATTGAGGATTGATTGTCCAAACTGAAACTTCCACCATGATTCATGGCTTTAGTTAGCGGCCCAATGTTCTTCTCTAACAATATGCATACTCAAACCATTTGATCATGAAAATCGCCCTTACTTCTGTTATCACCAGAATTTGACCGGATCAGAGGTGGGCCGCGATTAAAGATGAGCTTGAAGAATATACATGGAAGAAATACATGAATCGGCCTTATATGCAAAGTTTGGGCTAGTTTGCCCGTGTATCTGTAATATAGTAGGATACGTGTCGGTTAGATAGAGTTTGGCTCGTGCACGGTTGGGATTATTCCCACGTTAGAAAGTCTACGGACTATAAATATGTATCTAGGGTTTATGAAATAAACAACAATCACGTTCACCACAAACCAATCTAGGCGCATCGCCAACTCCCTTGTCTCGAGGGTTTCTTCCGGGTAAGCATCATGCTGCCTAGATCGCATCTTGCGATCTTGGCGATACACGTTTATTCGCTGTTCATGCGTTGCTCGTGCTGAAGCCTTGTTGATGGCGAGCAACGTAGTTATCATAGATGTGTTAGGGTTAGCATTGTTTCATCATATCATATGCTTTCGTCCGTGCAACCCTTAGACGTCTAGCCGCCCTTACACCTATCTTAGGTGTAAGGGCGACACCCCGCTTGATCATTATTTAGTAGATCCGATCCGTTATGATTGCTCCTTGTTCTTCAAGGATTAGTTTAATATCTGCATAGTTAGGCCTTACAAACGGGTTGAAGGATCCGGTGGCGCGTAGGGTGTAGTTTGCTAGCCCTAGACAGGATGTTCGGGGATCAACTTCATGTTGGTTTTTAGGCCTTGTCTAGGGTCGGTTTACGATCACCGTGCGTGGCCGCCCAGGCTCAATCACGCGTAGGATGTTCCGATTATGTGGTGAAAACCCTAAATCGTAGTAGGTCGTTTTAGCTTTATTTTGATCAAGCAGGACCACCATGTGATCGTACACCTCGTACGAATCGTGGGTGGATCGGCTCCTTGAGCCGATTCACGGGACAACTCGAGAGCCGATCGAGACTCGTATTTAATGTTTACGTGTATGCCATGCGAGGAAACTAAGCGAGGCAAATCCATCACCTTCCCGGCCAGGTATAGGTCAGGTGGCACGCCCTTGCACCGAGCATCGGACGTGCGTGCCGGAGTCTTTGCGGGCCGTCGCTCGAGGGACCGGGGCCAGCCGCGATCCCGGGAGCCTCCCGGCTCTCTTGTGTTGCCCGTCGCTGCTCGCCGGTGGGTTTCGACCGCAACACATTCGGCACGCCCGGTGGGACTGTCTTCGACATCAACCGCATCGCCATCTACATCTGAGATGGCGGAAGGCACTCCAGTCACGTACGAGGATCTCACTGAGGAGCTCAAGAAGAAGTATGACGAGGTCAAAGCGATCCTTGAAGCCGACCTCGTCGCCTCTTTCCAGAGAACCCGCTCACACGGCATCAGGTGGAAAGGGTTCTCACCTGAAGGCGCGCTCGATGGAGTGGACCTGTCCGCCCCGTCGGAAGAACGCACCGAGTCTCGCGTCGGGAGATTAATTTCATGGTAGCTCATTCGCTGCACCGCCATTACGAGAACCTGGTGAACACTTTGGAGCATGTCGCTCTTCCGGTGATCCAGGAAATCATGAGGCATCGGTACTCTCCGTCGGGACCAGCTCTAGGGACTCACCAAGGAGAGATGCCACTCCGAGTCCCGACCACCGCTGCCATTCGCGTTGGCAGCACCAGAAGTGCCGAGTTCACCGGCATACGTCGTCTACAAGATCGGTGGTGACCCTAGTGATTACCAGTTCTTGCATGAGGCGCCTAAGGAGATCCCTCACGGATACACGTGCACATACGTGCCGGCTCGCGATAGCTGGGCACTCACAAACCGGACCGCAACGGCGGGGACTTCGGAACGAGCGGGAGGAACTTCGGGAACAGATCTTGAGAAGCAGACGTGGCTAGCTAAGTATGCCACTCCGATAAACCTCCATAGCCCAACTCCTGCAGTTGGCTCAGAGCTTGAGAAGCAAGCATGGCTGGCTAAGTATGCCACTCCGGCAAATCTTCAGAGTTCGACTCCTGCAGGCAGCACCGCAGATCAGATCAGTACAATCTTGAGAGACCAGTTCGGCATGGTGCCGAAAAGGAGGGCAATCGGCTATTCCAAGCCGTACCCCAACGAGTACGAGTTGATCCCACTACCACCCAAATATCGGCTCCCTGAATTCTTCAAATTTAGTGGATCGGATGGTTCCAGCTCAATCGAGCATGTGAGCCGATATTTGACACAGCTGGGCACGATCTCGGCATCGGATGAGCTGCGTGTGAGGTTCTTCGCACGGTCCCTCACGGGATCGGCTTTCGGGTGGTACACATCGCTGCCACCGGACTCAATCCGGACTTGGAAGCGGTTGGAGGAGCAGTTCCACATGCGGTATCACTCGGAGGCTTCAGAGGCCGGCATTGCCGATCTAGCACCAAGTACGACGAAGCACGGAGAAACGGTGTCGGAATACATCCGGCGCTTCGGGACCGTTAGGAACCGATGCTATTCGGCTCATGTGGCTGAAAAAGAAGCGATCGAGTTGGCGGTGGTGGGTCTCGCATCACCGATCAAGGATGTGGCCTCCCAAGCGAGACTACCCTTCACTAGCGCACATGGTGCGGAAGCTGTCATTATATGAACAGCGCCACCCAGATGTATACCAGGATAAATTCAAGCGTGCGGTGGTCCTGGTTGAGGCAGATGAAGATGAAGGCTCCGCGGGAGATCAAGAGGTAGCAGTGGCTGAATGGACTCGGGGGGCAAGCCCCGTGTCCTGCAAGTGGGTTAAGCCACAAGGTCCTCCAAGAGGGTTTGACTTCGACGTTACCAAAGCTGAGCAAATTTTTGACCTCTTACTTAAGGAGAAGCAGCTAAAGGTACCCGAAGGCCACAAGATCCCCACGGCGCAGGAGCTGAACGGAAAGCCATGCGCAAGTGGCATAACACGTTCACCCATGCCACCAACGACTGCGGGGTGTGGCGTCGGCGGATCCAAATGGCGATAGAACAAGGGCGTCTAATTTTCAGCCGGTACGCCATGAAAGTCGACACACACCCCTTCCCCGCCGTTAACATGGTGGAGTGCACTTACCCTGGGAGGTGCCAGCCAAGTTTCTCGTTCAACATCAACATGGTAGGACCTGGGCACCACTCTGGTAAGGACAGAGACGAGGGCAGCTGCTCTCATAGCAAGGACACAGAGGAAGTCGTTCCACGCGATCGGCTCCGGCACGATGGCAAGCGCTACGTCACGGAGGGAGAAGTGAAGAATGTGAGATATCAGCGACCTCTCTCTGATCACCTCCTCAACAAATACATGAGTCAATACGACCAACGCCGACGATACGACAACGATGACGAAAGAGATCGTCTGGCTAGGGACGCCAGGAGACATCGTCGGCATGATCGCGACGAGGAGAGATATGAGCGCCACGCTAAGGAAAAGTCGAGAGAGCAAGACGACGTGGATAGGCACTGGGACTGTCCCTTCTTCGGTACACTGCTGGGATTCGAGGAATGAGCCGATTGCCTACAATCGGCAAGCGTCCGAGAATGTAGACGAGAAGAAGAAGGATGCGGCTAACGTGTCCGGTGTTCAAACGTCTAGGGCCTCTCCCGCCTCGGAACAAGCACGGCGAGTCCTCTCGGGTAGAAGATCTCGAGGAACTAGAGGACGATGATGAAGAAGAAGAAGATAAGTACCACCGGCCAAGGTGGTGCCCCGATGGACTCAGCCGTTCCCAAAAGCGTAGGGTTCAGCGACTACGTGGTTTGGAGGAAGCCGAAAGGCTATACCTGCACACGTTAAGGAAGGCGCGGCCTGATCTGGCCGCGAAAATTCAGTGAACTCTGGACGAAGAAGGACGGCCACAAGAGAAAGAGTGGCGCCCCAGACAAAAGAAAGCCGATGATGAGACATCGGCTGGCACAAACATGGTGTTCATCCTTCCGACAGAGTTTAGTGCTCCGAGATTAGACGAAGCACCTGTGGCACAACTTGACTGCGGCCCACGGCCGATTATCTTTGAGAAGCCACGAGAAAGAGGCTACGGACACATGAAGGCCCTGTACTTGCGAGGTTATATCAATGGGCAGCCTGTCAACAAGATGCTTGGTGGACACCGGAGCGGCGAGTCAACATTATGCCATACTCCATGCTTCGTCGGTTGGGACGCTCTAGCTCGGACCTGATCAAGACCAACGTTACACGAGCGATTTCAACGGCCAAGCATCCGACGCACAAGGTGTTCGAACGTGGATCCGACCGTAGGAAGGAAAACCATCCCTACGACGTTCTTTATTGTCGATAGCAAGAGCACCTATCTTTGTCTGCTAGGGAGAGATTGGATCCACGCCAATTGTTGCATTCCATCCACGATGCACCAATGCTTAATACGGTGGGATGGAGATGAAGTAGAGGTCGTCCACGCGATGACTCGGCGAGTCTCAACGGCGGCATGAACGTTTGGAGCAACGGGCCATAGCATCGAGCACGTTTGGCTGGCATCGACGTGACGAGAGCAATCTATGGACGAACGTGCGAGCCATCCTGCGATCGGCATCAAAGTCTATGGACGAACATTGCAAAACCTTCATTGAGCGATTCAATCAACATGGAGGCCGGTTCCGGCAATCGGCCAAAATTATCCTCACCATACGTTACACTTGTGTTCAACGTCGATCTAACGGGCAACGGGTTTACGTCGGCTGATGAGCTGGAAGAAGTCAACATTGGTCTTAACAGAGCCGACGTTCAAATACAGTGCCTTGGCTAACTACAGAGCCGATATCCGCGGTTACACAGCGAGAATCGGCTCGGGGGCACCTAATCGGATGAACATGTGCGATACATGTGCGGTGAAATATTGGGGGCCGATAGAAAAATCGGCCGATAAAAAATTTTTTTCTCATGATGTACAAGCCGATGCACGGACATCGACTCTAGTACAAATTACACGGGATCTACCAGCTGCGTGTTCAAGGCGCGGATTTCGACCAAGTCGTTCTTCGGCTCAGTTTGTTGCCCGAACCTTCTCTTCGAGGACCTCCAACCCTTTGCGCAAGGTCGCCGGTTCAGCGATGCTTTGCCGGAGGTGTCGATTTTGGCGTACAAGGCAGCCTTTTGCTCATTAAGCCGTTGGTATTTCGTCTGCAATATCGGCTTTCAATGGAAGGAAAGGTGATCGGCTCTGGTGTGTCTACTGTCGGCTTGGCCAAGTGGGCCACCTTCTCGGCTACACTCATAGGAATTGCTTGGGACCGAGTGGCGGACCTTCTCTGGGAGGCCGATGGTGGCAAGTTTGGCTGGCTCTGCGTGGTGTTTCTCTCAGATTTGCTCGAGCTCGGGTCCATTGGTCTGAACTGTGTGTCCTCACCGCCGTTCTCGCCTTGACTGAGGCTCGGGGGGCAGCTGACCTGGTAGATACTCTATTTTTAGAAGCCGATTGGGGTTTCATCGGCTGACCCTGCATCATAACCTTCTTCAAAGGTGGTGAGTTCTTGCAGAAGAGGATCACTGGAGCCGGTAGGAGGAATTTATAGAGGGATCCATCATCATTGACGGGCTACGGGCCATCTTGTTGCTGCAAAGAAACAGAGCAGGGTATAAAGCATCACTGGAAACTTTCGCGAGGAGATTTGCGAGCAAGTGGCACCTGTTCTGCAGAAGTATCAGCTTCAGCGTCAAGATGTTTCAGCAACGGTCCTAGGGTGCTCTTGAAGGCATGGGTCTTCCACATTATCCACCAGATCTCAAAGTCGAAGAGATGAAGGATAGATTGTGAGGGACCGATGCGTTGCCATCGGCTCATTGAGCATTGACCAAGTTGACAATCGCTCCTTAGTCGAAGAGATGAAGGACCGATGCGTTGCCATCGGATCATTGAGCATTGGCCAAGTTGACAATCGGCAAAGTCAGTATGAGGGGAAATTGGCTAAATTAGCATAAAGGAAATCGGCAAAATCAAATTGGGGGAAATTCTTCATTGATAAACGGGATTTCTTACATAAAGAGCTGATTGCTCTCAAAAGGAAGTACCAGGGGATACATTGCCCCATCTACTACTACGATCCTATGCTAAGGGTCCTATCTATGGGCCGTCGCTACCCTCGTCGTCGCCGTCGTCGCCGGCTGTCGGCGCTACTCCCGGCTGGCTCGTCGTCGGCTCGCTGCCGGCGGCCGCCGGCGGGGCCCTCGTTGTCCTCGTCTTCCTCGTCGGCGTCGTCGTCGTCGGCTGTCGAAGTCGGCGAGGTTCCCCGGCCGGGCGGAGCGCTTGGCCGGCGGTTCATCGGAGGAGGTGTCGTCCTCCTCCTCCTCCTCCTCCTCGGAGGAGGTGAAGTCGTCCCAGGAGAAGCGATCGTCATCGCTCTCCTCCTCCGTTTCCCCGTCGGCAAGGAAGCGGAGGTCACTTTCCCCGTCGGTCAAGGATTTGTCGTCCTCAGACCAGACGGAGAAGTCGTGACTGGACTCATCCCTGTCTTCGATGGCGCGGCGGATGTTGGCCTCGTGGGCCTCCTCCGGGTCCCACTCCGGCGTCGGCTCGCGGGAGGAGGAGGACTGGGTGGAAAGACCCGATGAGGTAGAGGAGGAAGAAGACATGGTGGCAGAGGAGGGCTTTTGGAGTGCTAATGCAAAGGGGATGAAGAAGCGAACTGTTTGGAGCGGTTAAATAAAAGGGGATATAGTGGAGATTCAATGCCACAGCAGTTTCCGAGGAAGTGGTGCCCAACAGAAAAAAAAAATTGCCAGGTCACGCGGAGAAGTGGAGGAGGCAAGGCATCATGATGAAGGATACTGCGACGGTTCTACTCTGCCACGACATGACCCGACGAAGAAAAAGCAGAGTGATTTTGGAATTGTCATTTCCAAAATCAGGGGGCATGTGTTATCACCAGAATTTGACCGGATCAGAGGTGGGCCGCGATTAAAGATGAGCTTGAAGAATATACATGGAAGAAATACATGAATCGGCCTTATATGCAAAGTTTGGGCTAGTTTGCCCGTGTATACGTAATATAGTAGGATACGTGTCGGTTAGATAGAGTTTGGCTCGTGCACGGTTGGGATTATTCCCACGTTAGAAAGTCTACGGACTATAAATATGTATCTAGGGTTTATGAAATAAACAACAATCACGTTCACCACAAACCAATCTAGGCGCATCGCCAACTCCCTTGTCTCGAGGGTTTCTTCCGGGTAAGCATCATGCTGCCTAGATCGCATCTTGCGATCTAGGCGATACACGTTATTCGCTGTTCATGCGTTGCTCGTCGTTGAAGCCTTGTTGATGGCGAGCAACGTAGTTATCATAGATGTGTTAGGGTTAGCATTGTTTCATCATATCATATGCTTTCGTCCGTGCAACCCTTAGACGTCTAGCCACCCTTACACCTATCTTAGGTGTAAGGGCGGCACCAGCTTGATCATTATTTAGTAGATCCGATCCGTTATGATTGCTCCTTGTTCTTCAAGGATTAGTTTAATATCTGCATAGTTAGGCCTTACAAACGGGTTGAAGGATCCGGTGGCGCGTAGGGTGTAGTTTGCTAGCCCTAGACGAGGATGTTCGGGGATCAACTTCATGTTGGTTTTTAGGCCTTGTCTAGGGTCGGTTTACGATCACCGTGCGTGGCCGCCAGGCTCAATCACGCGTAGGATGTTCCGATTATGTGGTGAAAACCCTAAATCGTAGTAGGTCATTTTAGATTTATTTTGATCAAGCAGGACCACCATGTGATCGTACACCTCGTACGAATCGTGGGTGGATCGGCTCCTTGAGCCGATTCACAGGACAACTCGAGAGCCGATCGAGGCTCGTATTTAATGTTTACGTGTATGCCATGCGGGAAACTAAGCGAGGCAAATCCATCACCTTCACGGCCGGGTATAGGTCGGGTGGCACGCCCTTGCACCAGCATCGGACGTGCGTGCCGGAGTCTTTGCGGGCCGTCGCTCGAGGGACCAGGGCCAGCCGCAGTCCTGGGAGCCTCCCGGCTCTACTGTGTTGCCCGTCGCTGCTCGCCGGTGGGTTTCTGACCGCAACAACTTCAGACAAGACGAACATGCATAGCAACTCACATGATATTCAAAAAAGGTAAAAGTTGATGGCGTCCCCAGAAACATGGTTACCGCTCAACAAGTAACTTATTAAGAAATAAGATACATAAGTACATATTCTTCACCACAATAGTTTTTAAGGCTATTTTCCCATGAGCTATATATTGCAAAGACAAAGGATAGAATTTTAAAGGTAGCACTCAAGTAATGTACTTTGGAATGGCAGAGAAATACCATGTATTAGGTAGGTATGGTGGACACAAATGGCATAGTTTTTGGCTCAAGGATTTGGATGCACGAGAAGAATTCCTCTCAATACAAGGCTAGGCTAGCAAGGTTGTTTGAAGCGAACTCAAGTATAAAATGGTACAGCAAGACTCACATATGAACATATTGTAAGCATTATAAGACTTTACATCGTCTCCTTGTTGTTCAAACACCTTAACCAGAAAATATCTAGACTCTAGAGAAACTAATCATGCAAACCAAATTTTAACAAGCTCTATGTAGTTCTTCATTAATGGGTGCAAAGTACATGATGCAAGAGCTTAAACATGATCTATATGAGCACAACAATTGCCAAGTATCAAATTATTCAAGACATTATACCAATTACCACATGCAGCATTTTCGGTTTCCAACCATATAACAATGAACGAAGTAGTTCAACCTTCGCAATGAACGTTAAGAATAAAGCTAAGAACACATGTGTTCATACGAAACAGCGGAGCGTGTCTCTCTCTCCCACACAAGGAATGCTAGGATCCGATTTTATTCAAACAAAACAAAAACAAAAGCAAACAGACGCTCCAAGTAAAGCACATAAGATGTGACGGAATAAAAATATAGTTTCACTAGAGGTGACCTGATAAGTTGTCGATGAAGAAGGGATGCCTTGGGCATCCCCAAGCTTAGATGATTGAGTCTTCTTAAAATATGCGGGGATGAACCACGGGGGCATCCCCAAGCTTAGACTTTTCACTCTTCTTGATCATATTGTATCATCCTCCTCTCTTGACCCTTGAAAACTTCCTCCACACCAAACTCAAAACAAGCTCATTAGAGGGTTAGTGCATAATTGAAAATTCATATATTCAGAGGTGACATAATCATTCTTAACACTTCTGGACATTGCACAAAGCTACTGAAAGTTAATGGAACAAAGAAATCCATCGAACATAGCAAAACAGGCAATGCGAAATAAAAGGCAGAATCTGTCAAAACAGAACAGTCCGTAAAGACGATTTTTCAAGGGCACTTAACTTGCTCAGATGAAAATGCCCAAATTGAATGAAAGTTGCGTACATATCTGAGGATCACGCACGTAAATTGGCAGATTTTTCTAAATTACCTACATAAGGGGCTGCTCAATTTCGTGACAGTAAGAAATCTATTTCTGCGCAGTAATCCAAATCTAGTATTGACTTTACTATCAAAGACTTTACTTGGCACAACAATGCAATAAAATAAAGATAAGGATATGTTGCTATAGTAGTAACAACTTCCAAGACGCAACAAAACAGTAATAAAAATATACATGGGTTATCTCCCAAGTGCTTTC
>NC_061513.1:215624277-215637708 GCF_022539505.1 Lolium rigidum | reverse complement strand
ATAACGTCCTTCATGGGAGCCGCTCTTGAAAGTCTGGTTGATGAGGTAGTTAGAGTGCCCACTACCATTCGTTGACAACAACAAACACCTCTCAAAATTTTACTTTTATGCTCTCTTTATGTTTTCAAAACCAAAGCTCTAGCACAAATATAACAATCGATGCTTTCCTCTTTGAAGGACCATTCTTTTTACTTTTATGTTGAGTCAGTTCACCTATCTCTCTCCACCTCAAGAAGCAAACACTTGTGTGAACTGTGCATTGATTCCTACATATTTGCATATTGCACTTGTTATATTACTCTATGTTGACAATTATCCATGAGATATACATGTTACAAGTTGAAAGCAAGCTGCTGAAACTTAATCTTCCTTTGTGTTGCTTCAATACCTTTACTTTGATTTATTGCTTTATGAGTTAACTCTTATGCAAGACTTATTGATGCTTGTCTTGAAGTACTATTCATGAAAAGTCTTTGCTTTATGATTCACTTGTTTACTCATGTCATTACCATTGTTTTGATCGCTGCATTCATTACATATGTTTACAATATGATCAAGGTTATAATGGCATGTCACTTCAGAAATTATCTTTGTTATCGTTTTACCGCTCGGGACGAGCGAGAACTAAGCTTGGGGATGCTTGATACGTCTCCGACGTATCGATAATTTCTTATGTTCCATGCCATATTATTGATGATACCTACATGTTTTATGCACACTTTATGTCATATTCGTGCATTTTCTCGGAACTAACCTATTAACAAGATGCCGAAGTGCCGATTGCTGTTTTCTGCTGTTTTTGGTTTCGAAATCCTAGTAACGAAATATTCTCGGAATCGGACGAAATCAAGACCCGGGTTCCTATTTTCACCGGAAGCATCCGGAACACCCGAGAGCCGCCGCAGGGGGTCCTGTGGGCCCCGGATGATAGGGTGGCGCGGCCCGAGGCCCTGGCCGCGCCGCCATATGGTGTGGCCACCCCTTCGACCCTCTGCGCCGCCTCTTCGCCTATATAAAGCCTCCGTCGCGAAACCCACGATGCGAAGAACCACGATACGGAAAACCTTCCAAAGCCGCCGCCATCGCGAAGCCAAGATCCGGGGGACAGGAGTCTCTCGTTCCGGCACCCTGCCGGAGCGGGGAAGTGCCCCGGAAGGCTTCTCCATCGACACCGCTGCCATCTCCACCGCCATCTTCATCACCGCTGCTTGCTCCCATGAGGAGGGAGTAGTTCTCCATCGAGGCTCGGGGCTGTACCGGTAGCTATGTGGTTCATCTCTCTCCTATGTGCTTCAATACAATAATCTCATGAGCTGCTTTACATGATTGAGATTCATATGATGATGCTTGTAATCTAGATGTCATTATGCTAGTCAACTGAGTTTTACTTATGTGATCTCCGGAGACTCCTTGTCCCACGTGTGTAAAGGTGACAGTGTCTGCACCGTGTGGGTCTCTTAGGCTATATTTCACAGAATACTTATTCACTGTTGAATGGCATAGTGAGGTGCTTATTTATATCTCTTTATGATTGCAATGTGTTTTGTATCACAATTTATCTATGTGCTACTCTAGTGATGTGTTATTAAAGTAGTTTATTCCTCCTGCACGTGTGTAAAGGTGACAGTGTGTGCACCGTGTTAGTACTTGGTTTATGCTATGATCATGATCTCTTGTAGATTGCGAAGTTAACTATTGCTATGATAATATTGATGTGATCTATTCCTCCTACATATGCATGAAGGTGACGGTGTGCATGCTATGCTAGTACTTGGTTTAGTCTTTTGATCTATCTTACACTAAAGGTTACTAAAATATGAGCATTATTGTGGAGCTTGTTAACTCCGGCATTGAGGGTTCGTGTAATCCTACGCAATGTGTTCATCATCCAACAAGAGTGTAGAGTATGCATTTATCTATTCCGTTATGTGATCAATGTTGAGAGTGTCCACTAGTAAAAGTCTATTCCCTAGCCCTTGTTCCTAAATATCTGCTATCGCTGCTTGTTTCATTGTTTCTATCGCGTTACTACTGCTGCATTACTACTGCTTGTTTACTGTCCTGGGCAAAGCACTTTTCCGGTGTCGTTGCTACTACTTATTCATACCACACTGTATTTCACTATCTCTTCGCCGAACTAGTGCACCTATTAGGTGTGTTGGGGACACAAGAGACTTCTTGCTTTGTGGTTGCGGGGTTGCATGAGAGGGATATCTTTGACCTCTTCCTCCCTGAGATCGATAAACCTTGGGTAATCCACTTAAGGGAAACTTGCTGCTGTTCTACAAACCTCTGCTCTTGGAGGCCCAACACTGTCTACAAGAATAGAAGCTCCCGTAGACATCAAAGGCCTAGGGATTAGACTTTCACTAGTGGACACTCTCAACATTGATCACATAACAGAATAGATAAATGCATACTCTACACTCTTGTTGGATGATGAACACATTGCGTAGGATTACACGAACCCTCAATGCCGGAGTTAACAAGCTCCACAATAATGCTCATATTTTAGTAACCTTTAGTGTAAGATAGATCAAAAGACTAAACCAAGTACTAACATAGCATGCACACTTGTCACCTTCATGCATATGTAGGAGGAATAGATCACATCAATATTATCATAGCAATAGTTAACTTCGCAATCTACAAGAGATCATGATCATAGCATAAACCAAGTACTAACACGGTGCACACACTCTGTCACCTTTGCACACGTGCGGGAGGAATAAAACTACTTTAATAACATTGCTAGAGTAGCACATAGATAAATTGTGATACAAACACATTGCAATCATAAAGAGATATAAATAAGCACCTCACTATGCCATTCAACAGTGAATAAGTATTACGTGAAATATAGCCTAAGAGACCCACACGGTGCACACACTCGTCACCTTTACACACGTGGGACAAGGAGTCTCCGGAGATCACATAAGTAAAACTCACTTGACTAGCATAATGACATCTAGATTACAAGCATCATCATATGAATCTCAATCATGTAAGGCAGCTCATGAGATTATTGTATTGAAGTACATAGGAGAGAGATGAACCACATAGCTACCGGTACAGCCCCGAGCCTCGATGGAGAACTACTCCCTCCTCATGGGAGCAGCAGCGGTGATGAAGATGGCGGTGGAGATGGCAGCGGTGTCGATGGAGAAGCCTTCCGGGGGCACTTCCCCGCTCCGGCAGGGTGCCGGAACGGAGACTCCTGTCCCCCAGATCTTGGCTTCGCGATGGCGGCGGCTCTGGAAGGTTTTCCGTATCGTGGTTTTTCGTATCAGGGGTTTCGCGACGGAGGCTTTAAGTAGGCGGAAGGGCAGAGTCGGGGGGCTAACGAGGGGCCCACACCATAGGGCGGCGCGGGCCCCCCCTTGGCCGCGCCGCCATGTGGTGTCGCCACCTCGTGGCCCCACTTCGTATGTTCTTCGGTCTTCTGGAAGCTCCGTGGAAAAATAGGCCCCTGGGTCTTCGTTTCGTCCAATTCCGAGAATATTTCGTTACTAGGATTTCTGAAACCAAAAACAGCAGAAAACAGAAACTGGCACTTCGGCATCTTGTTAATAGGTTAGTTCCAGAAAATGCACGAATATGACATAAAGTGTGCATAAAACATGTAGGTATCATCAATAATATGGCATAGAACATAAGAAA
Source organism: Lolium rigidum (assembly GCF_022539505.1). Taxonomy (NCBI): domain Eukaryota; kingdom Viridiplantae; phylum Streptophyta; class Magnoliopsida; order Poales; family Poaceae; genus Lolium; species Lolium rigidum. Next base: position 215,634,048 of record NC_061513.1, on the reverse strand, counting down.
TTATCGATACGTCGGAGACGTATCAGGGACGTGGAGCGCCTTTGCAATCGTTGCACTACATGCCTTCAAGCTAAGTCCACCTCCAATCCTTATGGTCTTTACACGCCATTGCCTATACCTTATGCACCATGGACCGATATTAGCATGGATTTTGTACTAGGGTTGCCTCGCACCAAACATGGCCATGATTCAATCTTTGTGGTAGTGGATAGGTTCTCTAAGATGGCACATTTCATACCTTGCCATAAGACCGATGATGCTTCACACATTGCTTCATTGTTTTTCAGGGAAATTGTCCGCCTACACGGAGTACCGGCAAGCATTGTGTCGGACCGAGACGTCAAGTTCATGAGTTATCTACGGAAGTCACTCATGGCAAACTTTGGAGTGAAGCTATTATTCTCATCATCCTCCCACCCGCAAACGGACGGACAAACGGAAGTGGTCAATAGAAGCCTCTCAACTCTTCTACGCATCCTCGTGAAGAAAAACTTGAAGTCATGGGAGGAGTGCCTTCCGCATGCGGAGTTCGCCTACAATCGGGCCAAGCACAAGACAACATCATGGAGCCCCTTCATGATCGTATACGGCTTCGAACCTCCCACGGCTCTCGACATACTACCACTCCCCCTTCATGAGAGGACGAACATGGACTTCGACAAGCGCACCGCCGCCATGACGAAACTACATGAAGAAACAAGAGCAACCATACAAGAACATGTGCTTCGTCAAGCAAACCGTCTCAACGCCAAGAAGAAGGAAATGATATTTCAAGAAGGAGACCTCGTTTGGATCCACCTCCGGAAGGAAAGGTTCCCTCATGAACGCAACTCAAAGCTCAAGCCAAGAGGAGATGGCCCCTTCAAGGTCCTCAAACGCATCAACAACAACGCCTACGTCATCGACATTCCGACCTCCAAGTACTTGGTGAGCAACACGTTCAATGTCTCCGACTTATCACCCTATCATGGAGATGAGGAGGACCACGAGTCGAGGACGACTCTTTCCCAAGGGGGGGAGATGATGTAGCCCCGCTCACCGACGACACTACACCAAGACCAACTAGTCCCCCAAGTGGACCGATGACTCGGGCTCGAGTTAAAGCGCTACATGATAAGGTGAACTCGCTCCTCACCACCCTTGATCTCGGTACACCTTTGGATGGAATGCTACCTCATGCCGATGTGCTTTGTGTCATTAGGTACAAGGTTCATCAAGACCCCGGAGAGGAGGACATCCGATGGTCAAGGGAAGGAGAGGAGCATCAAGTCATGAAGATGGACACGAAGCTGGACCCGACGTCACTCGAAGCGCTCGAAGGAAGAGAAGACGCTGGCCGGTCCAGGACCCGGTCGACCGGCCCCACAACCGGACAGCCCGGTCCCAGGCCCGGTCAACCGGTCGCCCAACCGGGTTTCCCTCCGCCTCGTACCGGAAACCAACCGGACGGAAACTTGCGAGGTTTCCGGTTGGCGACCGGTCGACCGGACCCACGACCGGACCGTCCGGTCCCAGGCTCGGTCTGACCGGCCCAAAACCGGATTCGACGGAAAGTCCCCACCAAACTGCCTAAGTTATCCTGGTATGTACCTTTTCGCCTTGCTGGCCATGTATGCCTATATAAGGACCCTAGACCCCTCCTTTACCCCTTAGACATAATTTTGAGCTTAAACCAACTTTGAGCTTAGTCTCTCTAGGGTTAGCATCCATCTTGGACAAGCATCCCTCTGTAATCAAGGCCATCCTTGTTGTTGATTTGGATATTGTTGAGTGAGATTCTAGTGCAAGTCACTCTCTCTCCCTCACCAATCTCTTTTCTCCAACACCAATCTCTCACCGGGAATTCCGCCGCGTGCCTCTTCCTTGGTGATTCTATTGGCGTGGTCCATCGAGCCACGGGGGTAAGTATCGGGTGTATCGGGTTGGTGTGCGTGCGTGAGTACCGTGTTCCTCGTGTTCTTCGTGTTCCTCGCGCTCTCCCATCTTTTCCCCTCGATCCTTGGGTCAAATCGCGAGATCGGGCCAACCCCTAGATCTCAGATCTCATCAGAAAGTGGGAGTGGAGAGTAGAGGTGCATATGCGGATTTGTTATTTGGGCCTTTTGAGCAGGTGCGATCGAACTATATGTGCCACACTTGCTAAAAGGGACCATAATGGGTAGTGGCTTGGCTGAATTCCGCCTCCAAAGTTCAAAGCTCAAATTGATTTGGATCCGCGCGGATTTGGTGCAGATGGCTACCATAATAGGCATGTTCATGTGAAGTTTGAAACTTGCAAAATATAAATCATCCATGTGATATGAAAAATTCTTATTCGGGTACAACTCACATTATTAGTTATATATAGATATCAATATGCACGAAACACACATCAATATTATAAATGTTTCAGACCTACAACTTCAAAGTTGTAGGTCATACTAGTTAGTGGGACGAGATTGATTAGTCAATACATCGCTCACGATTCATGACCCCCCTGCTATATGCCTCTCTTAATTAGTCACAACATTACAAGGTGTCGGGATTGCTTGCCGCCTACCATGGCGTATATTTCCACCGGTATGGGATACAACGTGCCAAAATTATGTGTGTCAGCCTTGCTTTTCGCCGGGATTGCTCATTCACCGGTCAAAATACTTTTGCAAACAACTACCTTGTGCCATCCAAAAAATCAATTGGGTAAGGTGTTTTTTTTGTATTGTCGTCTGTCATCTCCAGTGGCATTGTCTTCTACTTGTTTGCGTGGCTTAACTAAAGCCCCGTTCATGTTATTCGCCCCCTTCACCGCCTTCTCCTCCTTTGGAGTTTTTGGCGGCATGGCGATGACTGCGTGGGCTGGGAGACCGAGTTGCGTTGGTGCGGCTGCTTGGGGGCGAGAGAGATGAGAGAATAGTACCGACAACGCAAGAGAAATGAAAAGGGAAATGAAATTGCCGGCCAAATAAAGATCTGCATGTTCAATGACAGGGTGGCCACTTTGCCGCTCGTGTCGGTCCGCCCACCACGTTCCTTGTGGATCGGAGACGGCCCGAAAACTTTAACTAGGCCGCGCGGATTTTTTTTTTTTTTAGAGCAGACGGCTATACTCGGTGTTTTGTCTGATGTCTCCAAATCTTTTTGAAGGGTTGTGTGAGGGAGGGAATGCTCTTATATCCACACCATGCGACAGGACGAGTCATGACTCATGAGGTCCACATCCATGTAACCGAAGACCACTTGTGGATCACAATTAAGCGGAATGTTCAGTAGTTTGAGACGGTCGTTTTTCGTGTTGAGGTAAAAGAAATGTGCACTTTTTTACAGAGTCAAGACTGAAGACTGGACTTTGTCTCGGTAAATTAATGAACATTTGCTAGTGGAAGTTTTTCCACCTCAAGCTCGTGTTCTTACAAGATCAAGTTCTTGTTTCAAAAAAAAAAAAAACAAGATCAAGTTCACGACCTCGCTTTGAGCGAGTCATCCATCGTTACCAAAACAGGGAGTACGATGGAACGGAGCCGGTAAATTACTGGTCAATACTTAGCTTGAACGGACGATCACCGGTCAAACTCCGACATACATACGCACTTTTCTCCTTTCACAAAAGGAGGCAAATTTACAGATGGTGCATGCGATGCGTGATAAGGATGAAAACGACCGATTCACGCTGGAAGAAAAGGATGGATGCGTCGTGCACTTTATTTTTGCATAAAAGCGTTGCCTCTTTTTTTTCATTTTTTTCTCCGCGGTTCTCCCTGCTCAGAGACATATGACCTCGTGCGTCTTGTTTACAATTTCAGGCTTACGCGTAGGAGCCGCTGTTGTTGTGGAATTAACAGCTGCCCAGCTCAGCGCCAACTGATCAGGGGCTAAGCTAGCTGTGCCGTATCTTGTCTTCTTTTTCCATTCGATGATTCGGACTTGTATAGTATATCAGCCGTGGGCCACGATGACGTATCTGTGTTGTCACTTTTTCCTTTTTTCCTTTTGGATCAAAAGAGGCAAGGATGTCAATTTCTCGTAACCCTAGCATATTTCCATGTATTTGTCAAGGGTTTTCTTATGAAACAAAAATATATATCTTTTGTAATGCAGTGATTGACGATTTTGCTAATTTTCATTCGGGTAAGAATCAAGTTAGAGCTCATTCGACTCTCCAACAGTTCAATTTACACCGTGACCCGTGTGGCTTGTCAGTCGCATATGAGTTACAACTGATATTTTTCAGTTACATATTTACATATGGATTGCATGGGCTGTAATTGGGATACTTTTAATTGCAAATGGGTTGTATGAAAGTTGCAACGATTTTTTTTCCTCAGTTACACATGGGTTTGCACTTGAGTTGCAACTCAGGTTTCTTACTTACCAATGCATTGAACATGAGTTGCAACTCTATTTTTTCAGTTACACATGGGTTAGCATGTGAGTTGCAACTCAGTTTTTCTCAGTTACTCATGGGTTGCACTTGAATTGCAACTAGATTTTTCCTAGCTACATATAAGTTGCATGTGAGTTACAACTAGGATTAAGTGATGTCATCCGAGTGAAAATTAAGCAATTTCTCATTTGAATGAGACATAGTCGACCCCTTTCTTAATATACTTGCCCTTTTCTTAAGTGTCAGGATATTTAACATTGCTCTAAGAATCCTACCTTATCCTTGCAAAATGCCTGTTCTTCCCGACATAACCACATAACTGGCTAAACTACTAACTGGACATGGTTAGTTAAGATAATTGAACGGACTGGTTCTAGGCAAGATTTGCTCCTATCTATATATTAGATTCCTATATTAATCCATAGAATCCCTTGGATGTAAGGAAATTTTGAGGCCCAGCCTATCATGGCACTATGTTCTTTTGACTCACGGGGGAAGATTTCAGAGGGTGTAATCCCAGATCTCTCCATGGATTTAGTCGGTGCAACTTGACGGAAGCTTTCCAAACTGCCACCACAGGAATCTTTGCCCCCAGATATAGAAGCAAAGGATTTCGTAGAACTAAACAAATAAAGGAGTACTCAAGCTAAAAAAAATAAAGGAACATGACGCGCAGCTGAGTTGAAACCTTGCAATGCTACCAACTCAAAGATAAAAGCCACGATTAATTAATTAAACACACTAATATAATCTAGACACAAGTTCATATTGGTAGTACTAGTAGAAATGGCTTGGCTTTTGTATAATGTGCACATGCGAGGCCTGTTGCCCAACTCTCAGCTTGGATTCAATCGTAATGGATGATGTGCATCGTGTGCCCCATTTGCTCTGTATTTTAATTTGATTTCCATGTAGTACTGCAGTAGACGACTACACAAAGAGAAGATTCATAGAAGGGTTATTATAAAGCATCAACCGGCCAAGTGTTCGTTGCTGATCTGATCAACCAATAGACGGTAGCTCATGAACACATATATAATAGCCCTGTGATCCCTTTTGGTGAGGAAGACCTGAGCGATTAAGGAACAATGACAACAGGGGAGGAGAGTATCTATGGCGCCATGTGAGATGTTTATTCCCCGGTGACAGATGGTGGGAGGGATGGAGCACAAAGAATATTTGCGCATCATGCTCCTCGCGGGAAATTAACAAATTTTACATACAGAATAACATTTCCAAGTAAACTCTTGAACAGTGTAAGTATATGTATATAACGACACGTAGGCTGCAGCTCTGCCACTCTATTATTTATGGGGTTATTTATTTATTTTTTCTATGGTAATTTAGTTCATACACTGTGTGGTGACAACCTCGGTTGAAATTAGATAAGACTAAAGATGGATATGGCATTTGGCATATCAAGTGAGAGAAGAAGCAATGGACAGCTCACTTCTTGTTTACTTGAATTGGTCCATGGATTTGGTCACGTTGGTGTGTTGAGAGGTTCGGTAAGACTAAAGCGGTGAAGAAGTGTTAATTAACCTGTGTATGTTAATAGAAGATCAGTTCTTGCAAAAAAAAATTGATAAAGAAAATATATTAATATCGCATCGCGTAATATGACTAAGATTATGCTTCATATCACGATCTTACAAAATCGGAACACCAAAGTGACCCCTAAGATGAATACACTCCTATGAATTTAGGTTAGTGATCGAGGCTACAATTTAGATTCGCTTATGACAAAATATAGAATGTAAACCAAATTATCATGCTTTTTATCACAATACCAAACATAACATAAATCATCTCCAAGGTTTTGTTTGATCTAAATGACCTAAGAACAAAAATGAGGTTATGCCAATGCTTGGAGAAAAATCCATGCAATTTAGCCCCTCAATGTTGAATCTAGCACCACCTTCAGAAGGTCACGACGTAGGTGCATCAACATAGTGTGATTAGAGATCATTTGTTTCCACCCGAGTGAGCATAATCAATATTGAAGCCACCTCTACCATCACCCATTGTGTGGCCACAAACACCTCAATAGTGAGGTACCACTCGAGGAGATGCCAAAAGACATAGATGTTCCATATTGCCTCACCTCCCATCATTGTCGCACACCACCTTTGGTCATGCAGCAACAAGCATGGCTTGTTGCCTCTATAGGAGCCACCATGCGTAGAACATGTCAGCAAGATCCATGACTTGGCACCACCATTTGAGTTGCCGTGTTTAGCACATGCTGATGACAGTCATGAGTAGAACCAGCTGCAAGAGTCACAACATGTAGCACTTGATGACCCGGATCAAACCCAATATGCGGGTGGCGGGAGGCGTCCCATACGCCGCCAACCACAAAAAGTCCATCACCATTTAGAGATTTATCATGTTTAACATCCACAAACCCATGATGCCCTCCGCCTAACCACGACCTCAGCCCCTATCACGGAATTCTCGCGCCACCATCAGATGATGTCACAACAATCATATCCCGACGAGATCACCCTCGCTACAGCAGCTCCAAGATACTGTAGCAGTCGCCTTCATCTCACCTCCGCAAGCCATTGCCGATCCTGCTCTGTAGGCCTAGAGAACATGGACACCACGACCTCAACCCCATCGTCGGGCCATCAATAGCACCCTCCCAGCCACCGGCAGCCTCGCACACAGTCGACATCATTCCCAAGTCAAATATTTCCTATCGTGGGGGTGGGAAGATGAGGGTCTAGCGTCCGTTAGCCGGGTCTTTGCTCACAGACCTCCTCATGCTGAAAGGGGAGATTGTAAGGAGGAGGGGCGGGGCGACGAAAACTAGGGTTCACCCGAGCTGCCCCCTTAGAACGATACGGGCACTCTCACTACGTTAAGGTGGAGAGTGTTGAATATAATTGCCTAGCCTTCCTCCATAAGATCGGTATTTTAGTTGAACTGACTAGAGCATGCAATTTCACATGGTATCAGATCCAAGAGGTCTCAAGTTCAAGACCCTGCTCACGCAGTTTTAAAACAAAAGAAAAAAGATTCTGCGGCCTACACCGAACTCACGCTAAGGACTAAAATAGCCTAGACATGAGGGGGAGTGCTGAATATAAATAAAATGTCTAGTCTCTTTCCATCAGTTTGGATTTTTTGTTCAATTGGCTAGTGAAGCAATCTCACATGGTATCAGACCACAAGGTCCTGGGTTCAAATCCTAGCCAACACATATTTAAAATAAATATTTGCGGCCACCCTAAAAAACAAACCAAGGATACACGTCTAAGCCCCGTGCGAGATCTAAATAAAAGGCACACCGTCCTAGACGTGAGGGGGGGGGGTGTTGAATATAATTGCCTAGCCTTCCTCTATAAGATCGGTCTTTTGTTTGAACTGGCTAGAGCATGCAATTTCATAGAGAGCAAAGACTGTATCACTGGCAACGGTGCATCCATGTAGCTTTTCGAACATACATTAGTGTGGCTCATACATGCTTGTGCTAGAGATGATGACCCCTTAATTTCCTGTAGTTAGCCCTGGTGAAATGGGCGGACAAGACAAAAGATGCTATGCAAATTCTCTTGGTTAGTGTGCATAAATATATTTGGATCACACAACTACACACAACTAAATTAGAGGTAATTTCTATGTTATTAGGATTACATTATATGATCAATATCATTCATGCAACACCCCACTATTACCTCATGCCTACGTCTTTAGCCACTTAAAGTTACACATTACTACTTCTGGTAAAAACTGAAAATCTGCTGCTATTGTCTACTACTTGTCCTATTGCTTTGAATCAACTGCTATAAATCACCACTTGCTTTGTGAGTTTATTGATATACATATGTGGTTGAAAGTGACGTCTCAATTGCTAATTAAAGTCTTATTGATATTGTTGTGTTTCCCTTGAGTCAAACTAATAGTGATAATTCAAGATTTCAGCGATCCCCTATACTTGTGGGCATCATCACGCTAGAGTGAGGTAGAGCCACACAAAGGAGATTTTGGCAGCGGTTCAACCGTCTGATCTCCATCGACGGTGGACTACAGACTCTCTATTTATGTTTTTTCGATCTCCGCCTTTGTATGTCGCGAGGAAAACCGCCACAGAGTATATATAGAAGGTTTTAGGTCAAAACACACTCGTATGTGAATGATTGAGGTCAGTCGGACGGTCGAGGGAGGAGATGGACCCCATGGCGCGACCTAATTCCCTTGTGGTGCCATGGGCTCCCATTTGAGCCCATTGACCTCATCTTGGCCCACTTTATCTCATTAGATCCTTCCCCAAATTCTGAAGCGTGCTTTTTTGACCTTTCCCTTTTTGGAGTACCGAAGCTCACGAAAGTCCAAAGTACTAATAGAAGATTTTTCTGCCAAACAGAGTTAGAACCAAAGTAAAATGGATCTTTTGGAAACTCCACGAAATTAATAAAAATGAAGGTAATAAACCATAATATGATGGAATAGAACACAATAAATTACAAAGAACATAGATGAATTTTACATGCATGAGTGACTCGAGTTGCTCTAATGTCTGGAGAGTATATTTTTATGCTGGAAGTTCAGTACATTCAAATTCAAATACTAGTTGAGTGTTTGCAGACGATATTGTAATTCCTTACTGCTCATTAGAAGGCTGGCACTATAGGTAAAAAAACAAGTCACAATGTTACATGCCTCTCTTTTCCTCTCCGTCCGCTCTCACGCACTTAGGGTTTGAGAGTCGCCGCCACCCTTCTAGGGCCTCTCAACTTCTCCTTCGACGGCCTCGCCGAGTGGAGTGGGAGAGAGGAAGAGGTTGTATGGCCCTCATAGTAGTTAGGTTAGCTTGTATATCCATTGCTTTACGCATGTTTGGTGGTCTCACATTGTTCCGCTTTTGCGTTGTTTGTCTCGTTCGTGGCTTGGTAATGGCCTCGTCCTCGAATTCCCCATTGTGGTGGCACGGAGGGTGAAGGTGGGCCTGCCCCTCTTGATGCTTTGGATCCGCGGGAAGGTGGAGCTTGCACGGTTGGGAGCTCCATGAACTACTCTTCATGGCAGAGTTCTTCGACGACGGAAGCTTTTCTCCAGGGTTATCCAAGGCTAGAGAAGCCACTATGCACTCGGAATTCTTGTCAATCCGAGCTTCTTCTTCTTCGACGACCTCGGTGTGGGATTCATCGACGAAGGTGTCCCAAAGTGGTTCGTCCTCTACGGCGCCGCTAGCGCCCGAGCCTAGAGGCCGAGCAATCATGGTGGTCAAGAACATGGAATCGATTGCGTTTACGAAACTCTTTGAAGGGTCATGTGTGTAATTTCCAAGGGCTATGTTGTGTTTTCCCGTTTCTGATGGTCCTTGATGTAACTTTAGGGCATCTCCAGCGGCGCGACGCAAACGGACACTGAGCGACCGTTTGTGTAATATCCCAGGTATTGGG
>NC_061513.1:215569513-215624177 GCF_022539505.1 Lolium rigidum | reverse complement strand
TGCATAAGCATGTGGCAACAATTATTATTCTCATATGAGATTGAGGATATGTGTCCAAACTGAAACTTCCACCATGAATCATGGCTTTAGTTAGCGGCCCAAAGTTCTTCTCTAACATTATGCATGCTCCAACCATGAAGGTGGTAGATCTCTCTTGCTTCAGACAAGACGGACATGCATAGCAACTCACATGATATCCAACAATGAATAGTTGATGGCGTCCCCAGAAACATGGTTACCGCTCAACAAGCAACTTAATAAGAGATAAAGTGCATAAGTACATATTCAATACTACAATAGTTTTTAAGCTATTTGTCCCATGAGCTATATATTGCAAAGGTGAATGATGGAGTTTTAAAGGTAGCACTCAAGCAATTTACTTTGGAATGGCGGATAAATACCATGTAGTAGGTAGGTATGGTGGACACAAATGGCATAGTGGTTGGCTCAAGTATTTTGGATGCATGAGAAGTATTCCCTCTCGATACAAGGTTTAGGCTAGCAAGGTTATTTGAAACAAACACAAGGATGAACAGTACAGACAAAACTCACATAAAAGACATATGGTAAACATTATAAGACTCCATACCGTCTTCCTTGTTGTTCAAAACTCAATACTAGATGTTATCTAGACTCTAGAGAAACCAAATATGCAAACCAAATTAGCAAGCTCTAAGTATTTATTCATTAATGGGTGCAAAGTATATGATGCAAGAGCTTAAACATGAGCACAACAATTGCCAAATATCAAATTATCCAAGACATTTTAGAGTTACTACATGTAGCATTTTCCAATTCCAACCATATAACAATTTAACGAAGGAGAAACTTCGCCATGAATACTATGAGTAGAACCTAAGGACATATTTGTCCATATGCAACAGCGGAGCGTGTCTCTCTCCCATAAAGTGAATGCTAGGATCCATTTTATTCAAACAAAACAAAAACAAAAACAAACCGACGCTCCAAGCAAAGTACATAAGATGTGGCCGAATAAAAATATAGTTTCAGGGGAGGAACCTGATAATGTTGTCGATGAAGAAGGGGATGCCTTGGGCATCCCCAAGCTTAGACGCTTGAGTCTTCTTAATATATGCAGGGGTGAACCACGGGGTGCATCCCCAAGCTTAGAGCTTTCACTCTCCTTGATCATATTGCATCATACTCCTCTCTTGATCCTTGAAAACTTCCTCCACACCAAACTCGAAACAACTCATTAGAGGGTTAGTGCATAATAAAAATTCACATGTTCAGAGGTGACACAATCATTCTTAACACTTCTGGACATTGCATAAAGCTACTGGACATTAGTGGATCAAAGAAATTCATCCAACATAGCAAAAGAGGCAATGCGAAATAAAAGACAGAATCTGTCAAAACAGAACAGTCCGTAAAGATGGATTTTATTAGGCCACCAGACTTGCTCAAACGAAAATGGTCAAATTGAATGAAAGTTGCGTACATATCTGAGGATCACTCACGTAAATTGGCATAATTTTCTGAGTTACCTACAGAGAATTAGACTCAGATTCGTGACAGCAAAGAAATCTGTTTCTGCGCAGTAATCCAAATCTAGTACTTACTTTTCTATCAAAGACTTTACTTGGCACAACAAAACATAAAACTAAGATAAGGAGAGGTTGCTACAGTAGTAAACAACTTCCAAGACACAAAATAAAAACAAAGTGCTGTAGGTAAAAACATGGGTTGTCTCCCATAAGCGCTTTTCTTTAACGCCTTTCAGCTAGGCGCGAAAGTGTATTTCAAGTATTATCGAAGGGTGGTGCGTCAACCTTACCTTGGGCTTTACCCTTACCTTTCTTATTGTTTTTCCTTCCCTTTGGTTTAGGGAATATATGATTTCCCCCGGCATAGAGGTGAATTTCAGAGTGCCTTTTCCCACATCAATGATTGCTCCCAATAGTTTCAACGGGGATCTCCCAAGTATGATTTTTCCTGTTTCAATAACAAGATAATCAATGGATATTGTTCTTCCAAGAATGGTTGTATGCACACCTGCAGCTACTCCCTTAGGAATTATAATAGAGTTATCAATGAGAGTTATCTCTTCTCCTCCTTCATCGACTCCCCAAAGTTTCAAAGATTTATAAATGCTTTCAGGCATAAGGCAAAATTCATACATAATATCACGAGTAGGCATGAAGAGTTCGATCACCGATAACAATTTTAACAGCGAGGATCCCATAATGAAAGTTCAGAGTTCACTAAAACTTGATCAAGACGGTTACGAATGTATCCATAATTTTCATTTAAGCGAGACGCACTTGTCTCAAGAGTATTTAATCTATTATGAATGCCGATAAGGGCTGAATCAAAATTATTAGCTGAATCATGTGATGCAACCAACTTCTTTATGGCATTAAAAGCTTGATCCCCATTGCAATGGAGGAAATCTCCTCCCACTAAAGTATCCAAAGCATATCTATAGCGAACCATAAGACCAAAATAAAAATTACTAAGGAGCAAACTTAGAGTCATTTGAGGTTCAGTTTCACGATAAGAAGTAAAAATTCTAGACCAAGCATCCTTAAAACTCTCCTCATCCCCTTGTTTAAAAGTGAAAACTAATTCTTCAGGCGAAGAAGTAACAGGTTCAGAGCTAGACATGGTAACAAAAGTAAATTTTTTTTTTGTATTTTTAATATTGAGTACAAGACAATAAAGCAAACTAGATAAAGTAAATGCAAGTAGACTAATTTTTTTGTGTTTTTGATATAGCAAACAAGATAACAAATAAAGTAAAGCTAGCAACTAATTTTTTGTGTGTTTTGATATAAGTGCAGCAAACAAAGTAGTAAATAAAATAAAGCAAGACAAAAACAAAGTAAAGAGATTGAGAAGTGGAGACTCCCCTTGCAGCGTGTCTTGATCTCCCCGGCAACGGCGCCAGAAAAAGAGCTTGATGGCGTGTATTTCACACGTTCGTTAGGCAACCCCAAGAGGAAGGTATGATGCGCACAGCAGCAAGTTTTCCCTCAGAAAGAAACCAAGGTTTATCGAACCAGGAGGAGCCAAGAAGCACGTTGAAGGTTGATGGCGGCGGGATGTAGTGCGGCGCAACACCAGAGATTCCGCGCCAACGTGGAACTCGCACAACACAACCAAAGTACTTTGCCCCAACGAAACGGTGAGGTTGTCAATCTCACCGGCTTGCTGTAACAAAGGATTAACCGTATTGTGTGGAAGATGATTGTTTGCGAGAGAAAATAGTAAAACAAGTATTGCAGCAGATTTGTATTTCGGTATTAAAGAATGGACCGGGGTCCACGGTTCACTAGAGGTGTCTCTCCCATAAGATAAAAGCATGTTGGGTGAACAAATTACAGTCGGGCAATTGACAAATAGAGAGGGCATAACAATGCACATACATGACATGATAAGTATAGTGAGATTTAATTGGGCATTACGACAAAGTACATAGACCGCCATCCAATCGCATCTATGCCTAAAAAGTCCACCTTCGGGTTATCATCCGAACCCCTCCGGTATTAAGTTGCAAAGCAACGAGACAATTGCATTAAGTATGGTGCGTAATGTAATCAATAACTACATCCTCGAACATAGCATCAATGTTTTATCCCTAGTGGCAACAGCACAACACAACCTTAGAACTTTACATCACATCGTCCCAGGTGTCAATGCGAGCATGAACCCACTATCGAGCATAAGTACTCCCTCTTGGAGTTAAAAGTAAAAACTTGGCCAGAGCCTCTACTAGAAACGGAGAGCATGCAAGATCATAAACAACACATGTATAATAACTTGATAATTAACATGACATAGTATTCTCTATCCATCGGATCCCGACAAACACAACATATAGAATTACGGATAGATGATCTTGATCATGTTAGGCAGCTCACAAGATCCGACAATGATAGCACAATGGGGAGAAGACAACCATCTAGCTACTGCTATGGACCCATAGTCCAGGGGTAGACTACTCACACATCACACCGGAGGCGACCATGGCGGCGTAGAGTCCTCCGGGAGATGATTCCCCTCTCCGGCAGGGTGCCGGAGGCGATCTCCTGGATCCCCCGAGATGGGATCGGCGGCGACGGCGTCTCAGTAAGGTTTTCCGTATCGTGGCTCTCGGTACTCGGGGGTTTCGTCACGGAGGCTATTTGTAGGCGGAAGGGTAGGTCAAGAGGCGGCACGGGGCCCCACACCACAGGGCCGCGCGACCAAGGGGGGCCGCGCCGCCTACGGTGTGGCCCCTCCGTGGCCCCTCTTCGTCTCTCCTTCGGACTTCTGGAAGCTTCGTGAGAAAATAGGCACCTGGGCTTTGATTTCGTCCAATTCCGAGAATATTTCGTTACTAGGATTTCTGAAACCAAAAACAGCAGAAAACAGAATCGGCACTTCGGCATCTTGTTAATAGGTTAGTTCCAGAAAATGCACGAATATGACATAAAGTGTGCATAAAACATGTAGGTATCATCAATAATATGGCATAGAACATAAGAAATTATCGATACGTCGGAGACGTATCAGGTCCACAGTTCACTAAAGGTGTCTCTCCCATAAGATAAAAGCATGTTGGGTGAACAAATTACAGTCGGGCAATTGACAAATAGAGAGGGCATAACAATGCACATACATGACATGATAAGTATAGTGAGATTTAATTGGGCATTACGACAAAGTACATAGACCGCCATCCAACTGCATCTATGCCTAAAAAGTCCACCTTCGAGGTTATCATCCGAACCCCCTCCAGTATTAAGTTGCAAAGCAACAGACAATTGCATTAAGTATGGTGCGTAATGTAATCAGCAACTACATCCTCGGACATAGCGCCAATGTTTTATCCCTAGTGGCAACAACACAACACAACCTTAGAACTTTTCGTCACTGTCCCGGTGTCAATGCGGGCATGAACCCACTATCGAGCATAAGTACCCCTCTTGGAGTTAAAAGTAAAAACTTGGCCGAGCCTCTACTAGAAACGGAGAGCATGCAAGATCATAAACAACACATGTATAATAACTTGATAATTAACATGACATGGTATTCTCTATCCATCGGATCCCGACAAACACAACATATAGAATTACGGATAGATGATCTTGATCATGTTAGGCAGCTCACAAGATCCAACAATGAAGCACAATGAGGAGAAGACAACCATCTAGCTACTGCTATGGACCCATAGTCCAGGGGTGAACTACTCACTCATCACTCCGGAGGCGACCATGGCGGTGTAGAGTCCTCCGGGAGATGAATCCCCTCTCCGGCGAGGGTGCCGGAGGAGATCTCCGGAATCCCCCGAGATGGGATCGGCGGCGGCGGCGTCTCAGTAAGGTTTTCCGTATCGTGGTTTTTCGCATCAGGGGTTTCGCGACGGAGGCTTTAAGTAGGCGGAAGGGCAGAGTCGGGGGCCAGACGAGGGGCCCACACCACAGGTCGGCGCGGCCAAGGCCTGGGCCGCGCCGCCCTATGGTCTGGCCACCTCGTGGCCCCACTTCGTGTGTTCTTCGGTCTTCTGGAAGCTCCGTGGAAAAATAGGCCCCTGGGTCTTCGTTTCGTCCAATTCCGAGAATATTTCGTTACTAGGATTTCTAAACCAAAAACAGCAGAAAACGGAACTGGCACTTCGGCATCTTGTTAATAGGTTAGTTCCAGAAAATGCACGAATATGACATAAAGTGTGCATAAAACATGTAGGTATCATCAATAATATGGCATAGAACATAAGAAATTATCGATACGTCGGAGACGTATCAGGCACTTAACTTGCTCAGATCAAAATGCTCAAATTTAATGAAAGTTGCGTACATATCTGAGGATCACGCACGTAAATTGGCAGATTTTTCTAAATTACCTACAGAAGGGGCTGCTCAATTTCGTGACAGTAAGAAATCTATTTCTGCGCAGTAATCCAAATCTAGTGTTGACTTTACTATCAAAGACTTTACTTGGCACAAAAATGCAATAAAATAAAGATAAGGGGAGGTTGCTACAGTAGTAACAACTTCCAAGACTATAATATAAAACAAAAGTGCTATAGTAAAATAAAAACATGGGTTATCTCCCAAGAAGTGCTTTCTTTATAGCCATTAAGATGGGCTCAGTAAATTTAATGATGCACTCGCATAAGGATGAGAGTTGAAGCAAAGAGAGCATCAAAAAGCAAGTATGAAATAAATTTAAGCCTAACCCACTTCCTATGAAAAGGAATCTTGTAAATAAACATGTCAATGAAGAACAAAGTGAATAGCATAGGAAGACAAAACAAGTGTAA
The DNA here is from genome assembly GCF_022539505.1 of Lolium rigidum. NCBI lineage: Eukaryota > Viridiplantae > Streptophyta > Magnoliopsida > Poales > Poaceae > Lolium > Lolium rigidum. Next base: position 215,617,909 of record NC_061513.1, on the reverse strand, counting down.
CTTCAAAAATTTCAGCATATAGTAACATGAAAATTTCTACAACCATATTTTCCTCTCTCGTAATAGTTTTCAGTAGCATCATGAACAAACTCAACAATATAACTATCACATAAAGGATTCTTATCATGAGTCTCATGCATAAAATAATTACTACTCCCAACATAAGCATAGTCATTCTTATTAATTGTAGTGGGAGCAAATTCAACAAAGTAGCTAACATTATTATTCTCATCACCATAATCATCAAATGTAGGAGGCATAGTATAATCATAATAAACTTTATCCTCAATAGTAGGTGGCACCAAAATACCACTATCATCATAAATGGGAGGAAAAGTGTCATCAAAGTAAATTCTCTCCTCCATGCTTGGGGGACTAAAAATATCATGCTCATCAAAACCAGCTTCCCAAGCTTAAATTCTTCCATAGCATTAGCAATAATAGTGTTCAAAGAGTTCATGCTAATAACATTGCTACAACTATTTTGCAAACAAAGTTCCATGAGTTTTTTTAATTTTCTCTTCAAACACCTCATGTCCTAACTCAAGATAAATACTATAAAGATCTCTAATATTTTTGTTGTTTTCCATTAAGCCTAACTAGTGAAGTCACACAACTTAGTGTTCTCAGGAGTACTCATTTTAACAGTAAAAAAATAAATAAAGTAAATGCAAGTAACTAATTTTTTTGTGTTTTTAATATAGAGAACGCAAACAAAACAGTAAATAAAGTAAGGCAAGTAACTAATTTTTTGTATTTTTGATATAGAGAGCAAACAAAGCAAGTAAATAAAGTAAAGTAAAGCAAGACAAAAACAAAGTAAAGAGATTGGATGTGGGAGACTCCTCTGCAGCGTGTCTTGATCTCCCCGGCAACGGCGCCGTAAAAGTCTTGCTCGGCGTGTAGTTGACACACGTCCGTTGGGAACCCCAAGAGGAAGGTGTGATGCGTACAACAAGCAAGTTTTCCTCAGTATGAAACCAAGGTTATCGAACCAGTAGGAGTCAAGGAACACGTGAAGGTTGTTGGTGACGGAGTGTAGTGCGGCGCAACACCAGAGATTCCGGCGCCAACGTGGAACCTGCACAACACAATCAAAGTACTTTTCCCCAACTTAACAGTGAAGTTGTCAATCTCACCGGCTTGGTGTAAACAAATGATTAAATGTATAGTGTGGAAGATGATGTTTGTTTGCGAAGAACAGTAAAGAAAAGAGTTTGCAGTAGATTGTATTTCAGATGTAAAAGGATGGACCGGGGTCCACAGTTCACTAGTGGTGTCTCTCCCATAAGATAAATAGCATGTTGGGTGAACAAATTACAGTTGGGAAATTGACAAATAGAGAGGGCATAACAATGCACATACATATCACGATGACTACTATGAGATTTAATCGTGGCATTACGACAAAGTACATAGACCGCTATCCGAAGCATGCATCTATGCCTAAAAGGTCCACATTCAGAGTTATCATCCGAACCCCTTCCAAGTATTAAGTCGCAAGCAACATGACAATTGCATTAAGTATGGTGCGTAATGTAATCAACACAAATATCCTTAGACAAAGCATTGATGTTTTATCCCTAGTGGCAACAAAGACATCCACAACCTTAGAACTTTCCGTCACTGTCCCGCATTCAATGGAGGCATGAACCCACTATCGAGCATAAATACTCCCTCTTGGAGTTACAAGTATCAACTTGGCCGCAGCCTCTACTAGCAACGGAGAGCATGCAAGAACATAAACAACACATATATGATAGATTGATAATCAACTTGACATAGTATTCCATATTCATCGGATCCCAACAAACACAACATGTAGCATTACAAATAGATGATCTTGATCATGATAGGCAGCTCAAACGATCTAACATGATAGCACAATGAGGAGAAGACAACCATCTAGCTACTGCTATGGACCCATAGTCTAGGGGTGAACTACTCACACATCAATCCGGAGGCGATCATGGTGATGAAGAGTCCTCCGAGAGATGATTCCCCTCTCCGGCAGGGTGCCGGAGGCGATCTCCTGAATCCCCCGAGATGGGATTGGCGGCGGCGGCGTCTCTGGAAGGTTTTCTGTATCGTGGCTCTCGGTATTGCGGTTCTCGCGACGAAGGCTTTAAGTAGGCGGAAGGGTAGGGTTGGAGGCTGCGCGGGGGCCCCACACCATAGGGCGGCGCGGGCCCCTCCCGGGCTGCGCGGCCTCGTGGTTCGGCGCTCGTCGCCCCACTTCGTAATCCCTTCGGTCTTCTGGAAGCTTCGTGGAAAAATAAGACCCTGGGCGTTGATTTCGTCCAATTCCGAGAATATTTCCTTTGTAGGATTTCTGAAACCAAAAACAACAGAAAACAACAACTGGCTCTTCGGCATCTCGTCAATAGGTTAGTGTCGGAAAATGCATAATAATGACATAAAGTGTGTATAAAACATGTGAGTATCATCATAAAAGTAGCATGGAACATAAGAAATTATAGATACGTTTGAGACGTATCAGTAAACCGCTTAAGGATTGCGTCCCCGTCTTCCCCCGCCTTCTTCCACAAAGGCGCAAGCACGGGGAGGTTCTCCCCACTACGCCAACAACCTCTACCATGGCGGATTCAACCTAAATGCCTTGTTTCCTCTAAGCACCTGCGACCACCTCCCACGCCCCTTAACCTCAACCGTACCTCTGACGGCTTGGGCTCGCTAGGATGCCGACTCCAAGGAGGCCTCTTGAGTTCAGCACTCCTGATGTGACCACGACGTGTTTAGCGCTCCAAGCGGCGACATCGACGATGTGTTCTACGGAAGGACGCTAGGTGGCTTTGTCGCCTTTGAGGTATGTGAGCTCCTTCTTTGAGTTTGTGTCTGCACACAATGACGTCGAAGTTTCCGGTCACCCTTGCCTTTTTATGTTTACGCATAGATGGATGCGAGCGCTTCCATGGGCGAAATCATAAATGGTGGGCGCCACATAGTACAATGTCGATGAGGAGGATGAGGAAGATGATGGGGAAGAGGAACAGGAGGCGGGAGATGATGATGATAACAATGAGGAGGAATAAAACACCGACAATGGTAGGAAGGTGAAGAAGAAGGCCGGTGGTCACTAAGGGACCAAGTGGAAGCGTTTGGAATACCAATACTCTTGTGATTCATGGAAGGCGGTGAGTATTGATCTTTTCACCAGCATGAATCAAACAAGTAGCGCCTATTGGAAGAAGATCAAATCAAATTCGATGAATGCAAGATCGTCGACCAAGACTAATGCGGGGTGCACGTGAAGGGGAGCCAAAAGGCCATGTAAAGCCGGTGGGGAATCATGCAACATGCCCGTCAATTCATTCCATGGGTATGCTAAGAACATCCACACAAGGTCGGCGAGTGGATCCAATACCAAGGGCTAACTTTCACCGTGCACTCGAAATGTATCGATCGCACAATATTGGTCATGCTACTTTATCTTGTAATATTTGTCGCCATACTTGAGCTGCACATTTTGTTGGAGGGAACTTTGAATTCAATAGCGATAGACTAATTGCTCTGTGAATTTTCATTTTTCCTCAAAATTTGTTTGAGGGGCGTCGTTTGAGGGACAACCCTAGGAAGAGGCGCCCCTCCAAAGCGGCAACACGGGCCAGACCCCCTCCATTCGGTATGTCTAGCACTAGTGCTGGATGTAGTTTGAGGGAAGTCGCTGGGATGCTCCAAGAGCATCCCAACCACATGCATTGACTGCCCTTCAAAGGGATTTGCGGGACGCAGGACAAAAAGGCACGCCCACTCAGGCGCCTTCAAAGCCTTTTTGTCTGACGGAGCCCAATAGCCTATATGGCTTCCAAAGGTTGTTCCCAGGCCGTCCTCGACAAGCATGGACCTGTTGCGTCATACATGAGCCGTTGGCAACGTGTCTGTTGTCAGGCCACACATGTCATAAATATAACCGTATGTATGCAGTTTTCATAATAGAGGCAACGATTCCCGAGGCGGAGTTAAGAGAGACGTCTCGTTTCCGCCGTGCATTCCCCACGCAACGCCGACATTAATGCACACTGGCTTTCCTCCCTTTCTCCTCTTCCTGCTCCTTCCCGCCTCCATTAATGTGCTACGCATTCCCCACGTTGCACCTGATGGACGCCTCCTCATGGGGGGCAAGCGGCAAAGGATTTTCAAGCAGGATCCTCGAGCTCAACGCTCTAACCCGCGCCGAGGCCACCGCCCGCGAAGCACCGTGAGTTGCTGTCGTCGTGGTGAACAAACAAATACCATGGGTAGGCTTATCTTGGGGTCAATGCACATCGAGGAATCCGGAGGAGGGGGAGATGGAGATTAAACACACGATGACACAAGGATAGAAAAAGGTGTTATATATCAACTTCATTTACCTTCTTTGTATTCTTGGGTGCGGCTTGGATTTTGGGTGGAATATGCCACTCCAGTCTCCACCAAGATCGATTGTCCGTCTCGTGACATGATCTGTCTCCCCTAGCATGGGCTGACATGGGGGCTGAGGTGCAAACCTACCCTCCGTGCACGTCATGGTGTGCCCACCGTGTTGACGAAAACGCTGTAGATGATACTAGTACAGGGCAGTTACGTGCAGGTTGCAAGCGAGTTGTACACGTCGCTGTCTCCCGGGATCATACTGTGCCGACACGATCTACCTAAACTTTCTAAATCTTTCTGCTGCTGCGTCCGGCGCTAATTCCCTGGTAAATTCCTGTTTCATCAGAGAAAATGCATGAGTTGCACCGCCAGTTTGCTCTCTCTTTCTTTGAAAAAGAGCAGCGAATATAGATTAGTAGTATGGGCCATGCCCCGACCAAACGCCGTCAGCGCGAGCAGCGGCCGGAGGAGGCCGACGGCGGAGAGACGAGTTCGTCCCTGTTCACACACACACGTTGTGGTCGGTGACACGTGGCCTGCAGACGTCAGCCCACAGTACGCGTGTCGCGCCTGGATACGTCGCGGCGGCAAGCTCTCCGCCATGTTTCCCTCCCGACGACCGACGGGTGCACCGGTGACGTGGAGGCGCCGGATGTGTCGACGGGTGTATATTTTATTTGCATCGAACGGACTGGTACTGCATCTGTGCTTTTCTAGCGACGCTAGCTAAGCTAGGAGTACTTTCATGTTTCTTCGGCTGTACGTCCTGGGATACGTAGTTTCCTGTAATTACGTCCATCGTTTTAATTCGCGTTTTCCTCCAACACCTTCCAGGCGTTGATCCCGTCCGTCGAAACGACCTGGTCGAACCGATCGAAGTGAAAACATTCGTCATCTGACCGCCTTTTCTAGTCCTGATCATCCAAGATTCAGTTTTTACCAACCAGTAGTTCACGTTTCTTCAGTTGTTCGTCCTGGGATAGTAGTTTCCTAATTACGTCGATCGTTTTTCGCCTCTTCATCCAAGACTTGTCGTGCAAGCGATTGATCTCGCCTCGTCTGTGGAAACGACCTGATCAAACCGATCGAGGGCACTTTTCAACGCAGTGAAAACCTTCGTCATCTCACCGCCTTTTTAAGTCCTGATAGAAGGCCCAATTTTTACCAGTTCCCTATGGAACAGTTTGACTGACTGTAAACAACCCCCAAACGAACATGTGACCAGACGAGCTTTGGTCGCGTACACGCAATTAAGTCCTAGCAATAAAACGCTTACTCTGACCATGCATGAAAGCTACTCTAGTACCTATAGTGCTTGAGCATTTGCGTCTGAGAAAGAAATTACGGGCCAATATTTCTCACTTCTCCGGTGAAGCTGCCTGAGACAGATTGGACAATGGAGGAGGAATACTCTTCCTTTTGATCTTTCTCTGACGGAAATTGAATTCGGCTTGGGGGCGTGCGGGGTTCCAAGAAGGCGAGCGAGAGGCCGAAGCTGTCTGTAATCATGAGATTTGCTTTGGGAACCCTCGAGATATGTTGCTCTGCTTGGAGTACACTCTTCCGAACAGCCACACTGAAGATCCACGCTCAGCTGCACTCCTGTCTTGTGAGAGTAAATACAGTGTGACAGCACTAGTACTCCTACTACAGCATCTAGCAACCAGTAATGAATGGGGGAGACCTGTAGGATCACACCTGTAAGATCAGCTCATAGAAAACATATTTACAAAATGTGAAAAAAAAATCGAATAAAATTATACAACATACTTATGGACTGTACCTACAACTCCAAAAAAAAAAAAATCAGCTCAAAACTCAATCTACATTTAGAGAAATGAAAAAGATAAATTCTACTACTATGAATAGTGTCAACTTTGGGTGAATAGTATTTCACACTATTCATTCCCAAATTTGTCTTTTGTTGGCTCCCTAAATGTAGCTCGAATTTGAAGCATCAGTTTTTTGTTGTTGCATATATAACACAGATGAATGTTGTCAATTTTTCTAAGAATATTTGAACATGTGTTTTTTTCAAAAAAATGATCTCATAGATCCTATCTAAAACAAGATCCTACCCAAGTTGTCACCAGTAATGAATACTACTATGCGTCTATAGAATTTTTGAGCCTACTTCGTTCAAAGGATTAAAGAATTGCAAGATTTTGATCTACATTACTTTTTCTTACAGACTCTACAGTCTATAACAAAAATCAATACAGGCTATGTAAGAAAAATTAATATGAATTGCTCCCGCCCTTTTTTCCTTCATATCTACCTTGATGCAAGGATGCAAAAATTCCTCCTTCCCTCATATGATGGTCCTCATATTGTGCAATCCATAGGGAGCCCAACTGGACCAAGAACTGATGGATGGTGAGATGCGTCCAACTGTCCTAGATCCAACTGTCCTAGACGTGGTTGCTCATATGCAGGGCCCGCATGTGATGTGGAGCCCACATATCAGCGACAACATCAAAGGAAACCCTTTTTACGTGGTACAGCACTTGCAGGCAAAATCTCGATGATTTTCATTCCTCGCTCTGTAAGGGTGTAGACGTATTTTGCGACCGCGCGGTCGCAAACCCGTTGGAGATGCGATAATAATCTGGTTCTCTCCTACTCTCATGGACAGTTAGCGTCCCGTTCCGTACATTCGTACTCCTGTGTTGGAAGTCACAGACATAGCCGTGCAGTGAGGATTGATTGCTTGGCTAATGCCTAGTTTGACAGACGGATTTAACTGGTGGATCTCACGAGTTGACTGGTCCTGACGGGGTCAGTCCACTCACAGTCAGATATGCACTGATCTTCCTCTTTATTCTAGCACTCGTAGTACTAGCTTGCTTGGCAGCTGGGCCACAGCCCACAGCAAAATACCATTAGTCGATTCACAAGTTTTCCCTCTTTCCACTAGCATGTGACAATCTACGTTTAGCTTGCATGACTTTTTGTTGTACGAAAAGGCATGACTTTCTTAAATCTCAATCCTCCGGAAATTCACTGATCTGAGAGAGAGGATATGCTTTCTTTACCTAAAAAGCAAACTAAAAATGTCAAAAAATAAGAAAAATACTTTTGCCCGTTTATGTCGACAGTCTATGTGGGCACACAAAGTTTTACAAAAAAAAACCGACTTTTTTTGTGGCTTGGGTAAAAAGACAACAAGAAGTATTCTGAACAGTCTTTATTTTAGCATCAATTTTTTGTCTTTTTACAAAGGCTGTACAAAGAATCCATTTTTCTTGAAACGATTTTATGAGCATGTAGGATGTGGAGATGATACTTTATTTTGGATATTTCTTTTGACATTTCCAAATATGATCAAAATGCATTTTAAATTAAAAAAAAGGAGCATATGCTCCCGGAGAACCAAAACTCCGTTCATGTATTTTATATGATGTAGCTTCAAAGCATGAATGTTACATAACAAATATACCATATATTTAGTAATTTTCATTTTCGAAGTTCCTTTATATCCCAGATGGACGGTCTAAAACATGATGCCAATCATCATAATGGGATGGTTAAAGGATATAAATCGACAAGAATGATAACCGGGAACTCTGTTGCGGTACTTCTACACATGTGTGTCACTAATTCAAGTTTTCTCTCCAAGTAACGAAGTTCAGCTTCTTCAAATAGATAGGATCAAATATTCCGTTTTGTTCACCAGGGAGCTAGAAGCAGCGCAACCAGAAGATATACTTTGCATTCAAGTGTCGTGGCAACACATATGGATGCATTGGGCCTAGTCACCTTGGGCCTTGGGCTATGGGCCAACTTTGCCTTGAGGAGGATAGATGCGTGGAGTATATATATGGGAGGAGCTGCAAAAGGAACACCATCCAACAAGTGATGAAAGGAATAGATCACGTCGACAATCATATCTACGGGTGGACTAACGAGCTGCTCGGATCGTTAAGGCTCGGCTCGTTAAGCTCGTGATCGTTAAGCTCGTTAAGAATAACGAGCTGAAATCATTGTTCGGCTCGATTCGTTATGTTCTTGCGAGCGCTCGCGAGCAGCTCGTTAAGGATTGTTAAGAAGACAATGGAAAACAAGTATGTGTGCATTGCCTAGTGAGGAAGAGAGAAAGCATAGGTTTTTAGATCCTAATGTAGAAGTTTCAAGCATGGTTAAAGAACACTATTTTGTTTGGCCCCTTCCTGTCAAATATTTGAGATAACTAAAGTGACTTGCAGTCAAAACTGGTGAAGCCTAGCTTGTTACCGATCTTAACGAGTTGCTCACGAACATAGTCGGCTCGATTGTTTAGCTCGTTAATCTTAACGAGCAAAAACTGATGCTCGGCTCGACTCATTAACAAAATGAGCCGAACTCAAACGAGTCGAGCAAACAAGCACTCATTTAACTCGCCGATCTTCGAGCGTTTTGTCCAGCCCTAATCGTATCGGCAAAGGGGCGGATGTGACAATTTGATATCAGAGCAAGGTTCTCTCTACTCCCCTCCACAAAAATCCCACACAAAAAAAAAACCAAAATTGATGTGCATGTGTGGGTTAGCCAGAAGAAGCCCATATGCAGGCCACGTCCGTGGCCGTCGTTTGCCTGCAATCAGCTGAAAGATGTGCAGATGACCTTTGCCAGGCTACCACGACGAACAACATATTTAGTACCTCTTTATTTGGGCTTAAATTCTTGATTCTTAGATTCTAGCTATTGTAGAATTAGAATCTGAAACGAACAGCCCTACAATATTCAGATTGTCTAGAATTGATTCTAAAAAAATACACACACAGAACCAGAATCTCAGAATTGGCAAAATAGGTGATTCCCGAGCTTTTTCCTTTTGAGCCGAAACGTTTTTTCAGCGCGGCGTCCTCTTTTCTCTATCTCTAACCCCTCACGACCCTTTTCCCCACGACCCGCACGTAGCCGCCTCGCTCCAGAAATTCCGCCGCCGGCTCGCGCTCATCGGGCCGCCGCCGGCTGCCGCCTCACGGATCCCACCTGATCCTCCGGCCGCCGCCAAACCGGCCGTCGCTCCGCTCAACCGGCCGCCGTCGACTCGGTCCGCTCAGCCGGCCGCCATCGACTCGGTCCGCTCCACCACGTCCGGCTGCAGCGTCCCTCCGGCACGTCCCTGTGAAGGTATACTTTCTCCGCTGGCCACCACGCCGACGAGCTCCTCATCCTCCGTCTCTGTGTCGATTCGCTGTTGTTCGTGATGTGCATGCATCTAGATGAACCGAGTGGTCTGGTCGGCCTCCGTTCGGACGCGAGCTCGTAATGTGATCTGGATCAAGGACCTCATCGCGCTCCTCCTCTAGTGTTTGGGCGTGGCCGGCTGGTGACGCACTTACTAGTCCTACTACTTGATTTATCTGCGTCTTTGTTTTTTTTTTTTTTTTGAACAAAGGGGCACCGGAGGCGCCAAATTTCATTCAGCTCAAACACAGTTTACAGCATGCAGTACAATACCCTGAAGATAGAAGTTTTGGAATCCTAGAACTATAGGGCAACTGCCGTGATGATGAGCTGAATTTATACAACTAAAAATAGGCTCAGACTGAGATTGTCTGATCGCCTGATGTGCACAGTTGTGAGCAACTCCATTTATATCTCTTTTGATGTGATAGATCTTCCAGTGTAGCTCCCTGCAAATATGTTTGTGCTTTGCTACCTGCTCTCTAATCTCCCAGGGCACCTGTGTACTTGAAGTCGAAGGCCCTCGCCAAGCTCAAATTATCAGTAAGGAAGGTGACTTGATAAGCTTGAACCTGATTTGCAATGTGCGCCGCAAGAAGTAGGGCAAGTGCCTCAGCATGAAGCGGCGACGGAGACTTCTCCGCCGAAGCTTGAACGAGTACTGTTGCCTGAAGATTGCCTTGTTGAAGTTGACAGTAGACTCCTAAACCTGTTAGTGTTCTTTCCTGAGTATCTGGGACTTTTTTTTTTTGTTTTCCAAGCTGCATTCGAGAAAATCTTGTTTCCTATAATTGCCATATCAGTTTTGATTGTCTCCCCAAGTCTGGCGCTTAGATCCTGGCCTTGATCTTCATCTCTATTACCTGTATTGCTATTTGTGTTGATATCTCGGCCAATCCTGTGAAGTGCTCCATCAACCTGCAACCTATTCTTTGAAATCTACAATACATCCAACATCTCCATATTCTTGTTTATTGCATTTGCCCTATGATATAGTTGCTTTGGATTGATGTCTATTTTATTAAACAAACAGTCATTTCGAGCTTTCCAAATGCACCACATAAAAGTCAAAATATTTTCAAGGTTGGCATAAGGATGATCCATATTTAACATATTCAAAAGCAGTTGAGTGAGAGAGTCTGTATTTGCAACGAGTAAGTCAATTCTTATGTGCCAGGGTTCACAGAACCAAGCAGCTCTTGCAAAGCTACAAGTGAAGAAAAGATGTATTTCATTCTCCTCTACTCCACACCTACAACAAAGTTTGCTAATATGCTTGCTGTATTTACCTGCTCGCGCACCTGTAGGCATTGCTTTCCGAAGTAATCTCCACCCAAAAGCTTTGACTCTCGGGATTATTTGCTTGTTCTTCCAGATTTGGTTTAGCATCTGCTTAGTGGATGGATGCACCTGGCTTGGTTTTGGCTCTCCATGGTCCTGCAAATACTGAAGACAAGCACGATATGCACTTTTTGAATTACATTTACCCGTAGGCGTTAGTTTCCAACATAAAAAATCTTCATCCTGCGAATAGATGATTGGCGTGTTCTTTATAGTGGTCGCCATAGGAGGTTGGAAGAGAGTCGATGAGCTGATGGTTCCAGGCTTGTTGAGTAGGAGTCCACAAATCTTTAACTTGGGCTGGGTAAGAAAAGTTTTCAGGCTGAATGATAAGATAATCATAGATATGAGTCCAATCTTTGCACCATGGTGAACTCCAAATGGAGATGCATCCCCGTGAAATTTGGTAGACTGAATGTGCCTTAAGATTTAAGAATAGGCAAGACTTTGATTATGGAGGCCCAGAAAGCAGACTTAGGTACATTTGTATTTGGGCGCCAAATAGAAGAATCGGGGAAGTATTTAGATTTCAACACTGCATGAAGAAAGTCGCTTGGTTGATCCGCAATTCTCCAAGCCACCATAAGGATGAGCCCATGGTTTATACCTTGTAAATTCCTAATCCCAAGACCCCCTTCATTTTTTGGAGAACAAATGTCTTTCCAAGCCCTCAAACAAAGACTTCTCAAGTTAGTTTCTTCTCTTATCTCCGTCCACCAAAAGTTTCTAATTATGGCAGTGAGTTTAACTATGAACTTTTTGGTGAAAAGAATATTTGACATGTAATAAACAGGTATGGAAGAGAAAACAGATTTTATTAGCTCAAGTCTAGTTGCATGAGAAAGCTGGCCAGCTTTGTAGGTTGATAGTTTGGATTTGAATTTATCAAAAACAAAATTATAAGCTGTTCTATCCTTACCCGGAATAATGAGTGGATGTCCAAGATGCAAAAAGTTGTTGTCGATGTCTGGGACCGGGAAAATTTGTTTTATGGACTGCTTTTCACTTGGCGCGACATTCCTGCTAAAAATAATTCTAGATTTTGTCCAGTTTGGAGTTTGCCCTGATCGGATACAAAAGTCTTGCAAAATTCTCTTCATTCTAGCGGCTTCTTGGACAGTGGCTTCACCACAAACTAGAAGATCATCTGCAAAGAGCAAAGAATGGATTGGAGGGCAATTTGGTCCTAGAGTTATCCCTGCAAAATAGTTAGTCGACATGGCTTCCTGCAGAGCAATAGATAATTCATTTATAGCTAGGACAAATAAATAGGGAGACAAGGGACAGCCTTGTCGGATGCCTCTGTCGCCTCGGAACTTTGCAAAAGGTTGACCATTAACGACGACAGAGAAAGTCGGCGAAGATATACATGCATAGATAAGATTGATGAAATGACTATGCAGCCCCTTACGAGTCAGAGCTGCTACAATGAAATTCCATTCCATTCTATCAAAAGCTTTTGCAAGATCAATTTTGAGCATGAAAGCTTTGCATTTCCAAGATTTAAGAGCAAAAGAATGCGTGATCTCTTGAGCAACAATGATGTTATTACTAATGCGTCTACCTTCTATAAAAGCTTGTTGGGTGGGGTGGATGTAGTCCGGCAAATGAGGTTTAAGTCTATTTGCAATACATTTTGCAATAATTTTATAAATTACATTGCAAAGACTAATAGGTCTATAATCAGCCGGAATGGAAGAGAAAAGCTTTTTAGGAATCAGAGCAATGTGAGTATCATTAATGTGAGCTGGCATGATACCTGTTTGGAAGAAACTTCTTACCAGCTGAATAACATCTGGTCCTATCCATCCCCAGGTGGCAATGTAGAATTCTACATTAAAACCATCTGGCCCTGGTGACGCATTCCTTTTCATCTCCTTTAGTGTGTCCAGAATCTCTTTCTCATCTGGAATGCAATATGTATAATCATGTGTATCTTGAGGGAGTTGTGTGTGCATGAAGGGTCTGCCATTGTTAGTTTGAGTGGAAGCAAAGATGGATCTGAAATAGTTAACAAAAGTATTGCTTATCCTGTCTGGCATATATTGAAGAACATTGTTTTCATCCTTGACAGAGAAAATGGTGTTTCTTCTTCTTCTTTTAACAATAGAACGATGGAAAAAGGAGGTATTTATATCTCCATCTTTGACCCACTGTTTTTTTGCTATTTGCATATAAGAATCGGTTAATTTTTTCATGGTTTTCCCATACCTTTCCACCAAAGAAGATTCCAATTTATGATCTTGCTCTTCCCAGGCCTTCAATTGAATTTGCTTAATTTGATCTTCCAAGTTATTTAATTCCTGCTGCAAAGGTTTTTTTTTCTTACACCAAATCTTGAGCGAACCTGCAAGATGGTTAGTTCTATTCGAGAAAGATTTATTTTTAGAAACATCCCAAACAGATTTAGCATATTTCTGGAAATCTTGCTCTTTGAGCCACCAATTTTCGAATTTGAAAGGTTTTTTAATTTTTCGAGCCGGGCCCTCCGTGGAGAGAAGAATGGCAGCATGATCACTTAAACTATGAATGAGAGGCATGTTATAAACATTGGAAATGGGAAAAACATCACACCACTCAACATTAACCAAACATCTATCTAATCTCTCAAAAGTGGGTTTAGATGAGAAACGCTTATTAGTCCAAGTGTAAGCCGGTCCGCTAAAGCCTAAATCAAAGAGACCACAGATCTTGACAAAGGAGCGAAAAGCATACATACGGGAATAATTTATATTAGAGGAGTTTTTGTCCATGTCATACAGAAGTTCATTCATGTCGCCCATACATAGCAATGGGAGGCTTGAGTTATCGTACACAAACGTAGCCACCTCATTCCAGATCTGATTTATTTGTCGATGATACGGATCACCATAGATACATACTAAACCAAAAAAAATTTTTTTTTTTCGAAATGGGGGAAATATCGCCCCAGCTTCTGCATCCAAAGGATGCACACGGCTTTTTTTATTAGATTATTCACAACACCTTACAAGAGCAATACAAAAGATCAAACTCGAAGCCACCTCGCTAAACCTACAGAGGGATGAAGGGGGTGACAATTCACCAACTCACATCAACCAAAAACCAAATGCCTTCCCGCACCGCCCAATAGCGAGATGAGAAACACATCCAGTCAAGCTGCACTCTCAGCATACGCCAACGCACACGCCGTAGAAGTTGCTACCGCCATCTTCCTCGACTCCATCTTCAAGAGAGAACATCGCATTGACCATGCCAGGCCTGCCATCGATGCCGCCACGGCGCCAGACGACTCCACCATCATGCGCGTGTCCATCACACTGCATCCGTCCCGAGACACCACTGCACCATGCCATGGCGACTCGACGACGCCGACACAGCAAAAGCACACCACACCACCTCAGCACCACCGCCATCCGTTGTCTGCTCCAAAAACGATACCCCCAACAGGGAGAACGGCGTTGCGCGCCGCCATCGTTCGATCCGGGAGACCCGAGTCTGAGGTTTCCCCCGGAGCAGCCCAGACGAAAGTAGCTGCAGGAACAATGCCTTCAACAAGGATGCGACGAACAGGCGCCGCCATCGTCCGCCATGACTGCAGTCAAGACCGGTTTTCACCGGCAGCCACGTCGCCGTCTGGGACAAACGCAGCTGCAGGAACAATGCCTTCAACAAGGATGCGACGAACAGGCGCCGCCATCGTCCGTCATGACTGCAGTCAAGGCCGGTTTTCACCGGCAGCCACGTCTCGCCATTGGGGACTAGATGACGGATCGCGAAACCCGCCAAAATAGCCACGAAACTGGCCGATCCCCTCCGACGAAAGAGGAAACCGCCACCACCCAAGCTTCCTCATGCTGCAGATCAGACCCATGAGCGCCGCCGACAACCAACAGAGGCGCCAGAGATGCAGGTGTACACAGACCGACCAAGCCCAGATGGGCTCAGATCTGGCCCGCCTACCCGCAGCCATGGCCGTCCGCCGCTGGAGACCGAGGAGCCCTGGCCGCCACCGCCGCCTGCAGCAGAGCCGTAGATGGCCGGAGCGGGCGCCGCCGCCACCATGCCATGTCGGCGACCGAGGAGATCCGCCGCCGCCACCACGCCAAACGGGCTTTGCCCGGCGGCGCCTCCGGCAGCGGCGGCGGGCGGGGATGAGCACAGGGGAGGGAGGGAAGGCGGCCTCCGGGCTGGGCACCCCGGTGCGGCGCGGTGCGCCGCCGCACGGGGGTGGGAGGGGCTAGTGCAGTTGTGATCACCAAAAATTTTATTACTACTACAATGAACAACAGTGGCTAGGATAACATAGAAACTAGAGCTATGCACGGTCACTTTGCTGGAGTTGTTTTGGCTGAAACATGCATAGCTGTTGTTTGCTGGCCGGTGCTTCACAACATAGTTGATACGTATATGCATTGCTGTTAGGCCGGTAGATACGTTATTGTTACTAGCTAGTAACCGAGGAAACAGTAATTAACCGAGGAAAGCTGCTGCGTAGTGTTTATATGGAACCATTGCATCAACCTCTCCCCTTACAATCGCCGCATGAGGCTAGCATTTTTCTTTGCTCTCTGTGAATTTTTCACATATACATGCTGTTAGAATTGTATCTGATTTGCTTCGCTCTCTGTTAGAATTATTCACATATGAATACTGCTGCTCTGTTAGAAAATGTTGTTATAATTGTTCACATATGAATACTACTACTATGTTGTTCACCGCTATTTTATGTTTGTATAAATTTAATTTAATCATATGGCACTTCATAATTTTATCAGGAACATCCACTTGAGAGATAAAGAGTTCGATAGATGTGATCGTGATGAGTACTACATGCCAGGGGATCTACTACCTCCACCTACCGGTCGGGTATCTAACATTGTGCATGGTGATGATGTTCTCATGAAAGTAACCAGGGAGAGAATAGCTGATGGATTATTGGCAGCTACAGATGGAGTTTAGTTTTACGCACTACTTTCGGGTGATGGTTGATGTACGTTTAGGATGATGGTTGATAATTGAACGTGCATTTTGGATGATGGTTTCAAATTCTTAAATATTTGTATATATACTTGTCATTTTGATGAAACCTCGACAGAAGCAGTAACTAAAACACGCAGAAATGAAGACATAACATACATTTTACATTAATTACGGTCTGTAAAGCTGCCCAAACAGCAAAGTAAACAAACAGATAGATTCTGATTCTCACATCCCACAGCAGGGTAAACAAACAGATTGTTTCTAATTCCAGAAATCAAGAATCACAGAATCTCAGAATCCAAAGCCCAAACAAAGGGGGCCTTAGACACGAGAGATTCAAGGCACGCAGGTTGGGTACTGAATATTAAAAAAAAAATCGTTGGATTTGGAAATTACAACCCAGGCTGATGGTGGTGGGGCTCGTCGTTGCGGCTGGTTGGACGGCGCAGCGTAGGCGGCGGTCATGGCAGACAGCGGCAACGCGGTCGGGGCGCAGCTGTTGGTGGCGGTGGGCGGAGCAGGCCATCCGGGCCCGATCTGGGCCGTGATGGGCGGCGCGGCAGGCTGTGCGGCGGAGGGCGGGCGTGATGGCAAGGTGTTGCGTGTCGCGCCGTCTCGCTCTGGGCCTCTCCGGGCCGTGAGGGGCGCGGTGGTGCTTCTGTCAGCACGCGGAGGTCGGCTAGCGGTGCAGCCCAGGGCTAGGGCGGGCGTGGCGGCCGTGGTGGAGATGGGGGATGAGGGATGGAGGTGATCTGGCCAGAAGCACAAAGCAGGATGGCGTGACAAGTTCCACGATAATGCCTTGTCCTCGGCGGCTGGCCGGCCGGCAGCTGGCCAAGGTCGGCGATGGCGACGGTTTCGGGCGCTGCTCCCTTCTTGAAGACATCGCCGAGGTGATGTTTTATCATCCTGTCTGGGAAAGCTCCGGGGAAATCTCTAGATCCATCGTGATCGGTCGATGGCGGCGCTCTTATGTCATCTTCCCTCTTGACGGCATCGATTTGGAGCTTCTTAGGTCGGAGGGACCCGTGGAAGATGGTTGGTGTTGGTGTCGTGGGTTGCGTGGCAACGATGACAATGGTGAGCGGATCGGAGTTGCGACATGTCCTTCGTCACCCCTGCCGTGATGGTGAAGTCGGAGCTGCGAGGCAACTTGTGGCAACGATGCCACTTGATTAGTGCTTGCGCCGGTGCAAGGCGTGCAACTTTCTCCTATGAAGGTCATAGTTGAAGTCACAGCTGCCCCCTCTTCGACGTGCTTGGGGGTCAACTGTTTGGCATAGGCTCACATGGGCTCTGATGTCGTTTGCAGCGAGGGTCTCAGTGGCGGTCTTCTAAGGTGAAGTCAGAAACGCTAGCTCGTGGAGGAGTGACGACGGTGACGCTCGTTGACATCGTCAATGATGGTCTTTCTTCTCGATAGCGTGTGTGCTCCGTGTGGATAGCCAGGTTGGCCGGGGTGCTCAGTGTGTGTTGTTGGTTTTCGCCCGATTTTCTCCTAAAAATTAAGCACTTCTTAATTATTGGATGAGGCAAAGCTTTTGCATCCGTTTCAAAAAAAAAAATTTCGTTGGAACCATCAAGGGTTCTTTAATGAATCTAGATGTTTGCAAAGGTAGCAAGTCCAGAATTCTTCCAACTGAGCTTTGTTTTCAATGGGACCCAGGTATAATGGTGAATTCTCTTATGGATGCAATGTCTGGTAAGCCATTATCATCTATTCACCTGTCCCAGCAATCAGTTTACTTGCATCGGCCATACCTTGAAGCACTCAGTGAAGTAGGCAAGTGGTTGAGTAGGCACATACAAATGCCATGAGATCCAGGTGATGTCCACAACAACACCTTGACTTCAATGCTAACTCAATTCATAGGTTTGGAGAGACCTTGGGATCCTGGCATTATCACAATCCATGGGACTGTCACTTGCACCATCCTTACAAGAGTTGGAATGCCTTCTGAAACAGGATCAACAATATTTCATGGTTGCTAAGAAGATCTATAAGTAGACTTTGCCTTCAGACTGTGTTGCAACCTGACCAACCCATTTCTTGGGGGCAAGCAATGTTTCTTGGGCGTGGTAATGTCATGACATCACATATGGATACATTGGGCCTAGTCGCCATGGGCCTTGGGCCATGGGCCAACCTTGCCTCGAGGAGGATGGATGCGTGGAGTATATACATGGGAGGAGCTGCACAAGGAACAACATTGAACAAGTCTGATGAAAGGAATAGAACTCCAAATTCTCATCGCTCTGTCTCTCTCTCTTTCTTCTGCTTTTAGTCCTGAAATCAGTGCTTCGATCAAACCTCACATGGACAATCATATCGGCAAGGGGCTGGTGTGACATCAAGGTACAGCACAAGTTTTGCCATGAATTTAACTTGGACCACAAAAAAAAAAAAAACTCAGTGTCCTGTCAAAAAGCGTTATGGATTGAGGCTGCCTGTCCATGCTAAGAAAGCCTGTCCTTATTTGGTTATGGAAGGTGCTGTACATGTGCACTCAGCAAGAGCCATTACTATGATTTTATTTCAGACCATGAAGTGAAGATCGACCTTAATATGTTTGTGTCTAAGGTGCTTACATACATTCTGCTCTTCAACATGAACCAAATTCTCTTCACAACATCCAGTGCGTGAAATGTACAATATCTGTAACTATGTTTGATCATTTTTCTCACCAGGCTTGCCATGCATCAGAAATTTGAACCATTTCCAGTTTGCATACAGTATAGCTTCCTTGTCAAATGGAATAGTTTCCCCTTGAAGGTCATAATCTAATTCAATGTTCTGGGAGACAACTGGAAGCTGCTCCCGATACCTCTTTGCCATTTCCTCAGCTTCAGAGAACACCTTCTGCAGTAGCATAAGAAAAATGGTATAAGAAAAGGTACATAGGACAGAAATTGTCAAAGGAAAATAAATTGCAGTTCAGTCTTTCACCTCCTTGTCTGAGAGAAATAAGCCAGGAGCACTCTCAAGGTCTGCTATGCTGTAATTAAGTAGCAAAGTAAATTTAAGGAGTTCACCATATCTGACCACAAAATCTCACTACAAACTACAAATAAATAATTTAGTTAGCTGGTACTATTGCGATGTTTTCATACTGTTGCTGACAACTGAACAAATCCAATGCACTGCAAGGTATACCTGAGAGCAATTTTGTCTGAAACATTCGACTTGATCACCAGAACTTTCACCTCATCGTTTACATTTAAGATGTCACTTACTGACAAGACCTGGCCTCGACTAATGTTGGAGATGTGCAGTAAGCCACTGCATAAGAGTAGTTGAATACACTATTATTACTTTCCAAAGATGTAAGGCACCTTCTTATTAGCTTATGATTGGCTGCACAACAAGGTTTTTAATCCGCGTTCCCGGTCTGTTGCGGTGAGAGGCAGAGGAGGAAAAAGCTTCCACGATTTCAATGTGATATCCCAGAAGCTATAATACACGTCACAATTTACCATACAACATACATCTTTTGTTTATTAAGTATCAGCTATATGTAATGAATACTACGTATGTCATAAAAATTATTGTGCATGCTGCGATCAGAAAGTTGCAATTGATATAAATTAAGAGCATTTAGAGTTTCACTAATACTTCTTTGCATTGGAATGAAATTAATTAAACTTAAGCACAGCAAATATGAGAATGGACAAGAGTAAAGAAAAACACATGAAACAGTAGATCACCTTTTTCTTTCATGTCCTTTTGCAAAACTTATTTGGTGCATGATATTTTTTTACTTATAATATTCCACCACCTGCAAATATTACCAATATGTTTGGCAATTGGTTGAATGCTGTGCAAAAAATGGACAAAGCTCGCATTCATATTGGCGTCTCAGCTATTTGTTGGTATATATGGACATGTCGGAATGATATGATTTTTAACAGATAAAAGGGAACTAATTTTTTGCAGGTTATTCTCCGGGCTGTGCATTGGATACAGTTATGGGCGTATCTACTCCCGGAGGACTAGCGGGAACTTATGGCTACTGGGTGCAACCGGCTCCTAACGGTTACACAGGACTGCTATTTCCAGGCTATTGGGTGGCGTCATACTAGGAGAATTCAAGATGGATAGTTTCTTGTTGCTTTTCATCTTTCGCTGGTTGATACATGTCTCAACTTTAGCATTTCCATGATTGTAAGAATTATGAGTGTTTGATACTTTGTTTTAAATAAATGGCTGTGTGCATCTATTGATGCAGAGACCGTGGCAAGGCTCCCATATCTAAAAAAAATCTTCTTCAACAAGAGTAAAAGAAAAACACAACTCATCTTCAAAAATTCAAAGGTAACTGATACATGCAGAGAAACAGGAATCTACTTGCAGCCATTCATCTCGTACCTTCTGTTGGTCCCACTTATCCTAACTTGTGCACCATATGGAAAAATCTTGCGTACACTCCCTTGTAGAAGAGCTCCTTCTTTAAGATATGTCATTTCCTGACAATTGGGTGTTCATTGTTCAGTATATTACTATTCATTGTTGGTATATGTCCAATAGTGTTATTAGAATTTGCAGTGAAATGGAAATAGACATGCTAACTCTACTTGTGCACCAAATGCAAGACCTATGACATGATAACTAACTAAGCTTGGAACAAGAAGAAGGTCCAGAGCTCATGTCCCTGATTTATAGTTCTGGAGTATGCAACTGAATTACATTGACAATTGATGTGAACCTGATGCAATTGACTATTCAGTAGGAATGACAGCAGGGACATTCCCCAATTAGTACAGCTTTCTACCCCCCAACCCTAGTTAGTAAACAGGCGGAGTTTCTCTCTCGCCCGAACCAGGGATTTAGCGAGGTTCACACCCATAAGTACTACAGAGTCTCAACCAAGCAAGGGTAGTGAAATACAAAAAAAATTGTTAGGAGACATTTGAGCTCTGGCATTTTGCTGGTTGTTTTCTACAATTTACAGCTATAAGAACTACAAACAGAACAGAGTTTGAAATACACACTTCCATAATAATTATCCCTCCGCTAACTATTATAAGGTGTTTTAGGTTTTTTTGGACATGCATGTATCTAGACGCTTTTCAGTGTGTAGGTTCACTCATTTTGGTCCATATCTCGTCCACATTGAAATATCTAAAACATCTTATAATAGTGAACGGAGGGAGTAGCTAAAAATTTCTAGCTTGCGAAGAAAAGTCAGTGCACAAACCCATGCTTTCTTCTCACTAATTATGAGGTCATTAGTCTCCTCATCCAGCCTTATAACGCAAACACGTATGCTGCGACCAACCTGTTTGCAGAGGCAACCAATTGCTTCAATGAAGAATAAGTAAAAGGCTTCTAATTATTCTACTAGTTAATAATGATGGCCAGGCACGAATATTTGATTATTCCTTACGTTGTTTTTCAAGTCTGTAAACGTATTTGTCCTGTCCATGAGCTCAAATTTCGGAAGGAATGCTCTCAGCCCCTGAAATGAAGTAGAAGCAAATCTGAGACCTGATCTGAAACACTGCAATTGTACAGCTATTGGTTTCTTTATTACCTCAATTCTTGTAAGAAGTCCACCAGTATTCCACTCGTAAATTTTGACCTCAATCGGCTCGTCAAGTTGCATAATCTGTCTAACCAAGACAAGATTGTATCAGTGTCTCATGCTTTTCAGATCCTCACAAGAACAAGGGAGCTGTGCACTCAAACTCATCAGTGCCAGAATACATCAGATGGAAATGGACATTGCGAGGAGGACAAAAACCTGCCTGGCCCGGTGCCATGCGAGGCGTCGAAAGAGCCGCCTCGCGGACAGCAGCGGCCGGCCGCTCAGCGTGCGGCCGAGCACCTCCGCGAACACCACCGTGCCGGGCGCCACCAGCGTCCTGGCCCCGCGCTTCTGCTCATCCACGGGGGAGGCCGCGACGACGCCCACGCTCCCCGGCCGAGGCGGAGATGCTTCATCACCTACGGTGGGGAGCTCGGCGCGGCAAAGAGGGAGGAGCTCCTTGGTGAGGAGCGTGGCGAGGCGGTCGGCGCCGACGGCGACGTCGAGGCGGGCCTCGGTGCCGGAGACAACGACCCCAACGGCGTAGTCTCCCGACTTCGGGTCGTAGTGCCCGCCCACGCGTTCCGTGCCCTTCTGGCCGGCGTTGAGGAGGCGGACGAAGCCGGCGGAGAGAGCGGCGTCGACCTGAGCGGACCTGGCGGAGGCATCGGGTCGGGCCCGGGCCAGGGTATGGGCCTGCCTTGGTGCGAGGGCTCTGGCGACGTGGTGGAAGAGCTGCGACTTGGGGAGTGCGGGAGGCGGCGAGACGGGAGGGAGGAGGCGGCAAGACGGCGGCGGCATCTTGCCGGTGGCGGTGGTGTGGTGTGGCCGTCGCGTCGCGTCCAGGCGGTTACTTTATCCGGTTAATATTAACTTTTGTTTTTCCCTCCTCGATTGGAATTTGTTTTCTCCAATCTCAAACAGGTGGGCTGGGCCGAATAGTCCGAGGCCCAGCTCGTATCCGCTATTTGCCATCGAGCAGCAGGCAAATCGTCAATCGTCGCCGCTGTCTGTCGTCTTCGTCTCCGGCGAGCAAATCGGCGAGGAGGGAAGAAGGGGCAGGATGGGTTACCTGTGGCGGGTCCGGCTCTCGTCGTTCTTGGCCGGCGCGGCGACGGCGTCAGCGGCGGGGTTCTTCCTCCTCTACAAAGACCACCTCGTCGCCCGCGCCGCCATCACCCAACAGGTCAGACCCCTTCCCTGCACCGCCCTCTGGCCTTTTATTAAGCGACTGTAGCGGGGTTAATACAGTGCGACACCCCCAGTTGCACTTGTTAGGTAAATTCACTAAAATCTGATTTCGATGTACCCAATTTTTAGGGTCCATGGAATAGTAGTAAATTTGGTTGGCTCCCAATAGCATTTTGAATCAGTGATGAATCGTGATCTGGTCTGTATGCGGCGTCTGGTTAAATCACTAACTATCTGCTGCTAGGTTAATTTGTTTTGTTTCACTTCTCGATCAAATGTCCATTTTAATACCCGCCTAATTGAAATGAATGCGTGAGTCAGTGAAATCACGGTCTGGTCAAGGTAGATGCGGATCAAGAACTCGACTAGAAGAGCCACCAGGATCCTACAACCGATGTACATCAGCAGACAGTCGGTGCAGCTTGTCGGTAGATGACTGTTGGAGTTGCTTGCCGGTAGGGTGTGTGAACCAAAGCTCTAAACAGAGGGTCTTACATGGATCCCCTGGCAATGTGAGCGATCAACTTTCCACACAGCTCACTTGATCATCATGCTTTCGCCACTGAGCACCCATTGGATACACGTATACATCCCAGGGAAGAAACGGCCTGAGGAACCAGTTCACACCAGCTTGTGCAAGACGCTTGCCAACTATAGGAGCAATCGAACACAGGAAGATCATAGAAGATGTAGTTTCAGCTGAAAACCCTGTTGCTTCTTCGATCCTGTTAACCATCACAACCAACAACTTGAGATGGAGCTCTTGGAGAATTGGAGTACCCATTGTTTTGTCCATGGCAACATCAGCTAGTTTAAGTTATGGCACAGGGAACATCCTGGCTTGGCGTATGTGCTGCAATATGTCCATATAGGTTGGCTCATTGAGTTGATTTGCTCATTGAGTTGGCCAACCAATAATCTTTGTATAGTTGTTTTCCATATAGGTTAGCTCATTGAGTTGATTTGCTAGTGCCCCGGTATCCAGAACCCAACAGCTCACCTTTTGCAAAATAGAACCATTCTTCTCATGACCAAACCAAAAAAAACGTAGTTGGCAATTCTTGCATAGGAAATATAGGCAATGTACTGAGGTTCAACTCCGTGATGCTTGCCCAGAAAATACTGGTATTGTGCTCATGAGCTTGCAGAGCAACGCTGCCCACACATAGCATATTCCCGTTATAAGGCTTTGCATGCAATGCTTTGAATGAACATGCCTTCCTGGAGCAAGCAATGGTCTGCATTTCTGCACAATATCCTTGCCCTCACAGTATCAACCAAATTCATTGCAACCAACTCGATAATACCCCTCCTCTAATCAGCTGCTTGGGAACGCCTGAATTCCAAGGTAAAGTGATGTATAAGCTGAGTATAGACTAGACTTGATTACGTGCAGAGTATCGTTGTTTCCTGGACTGACCTACTATGCTTCTGGGACTCAACACACCTTGCCTCCATGGTGTCAAATGTAAATTACTAGGCATGTCGCGGTCATGCCAATGCTGACAGAGCTGAACGAACTGAGACTGCCGGGATGCACTTCCTCTAATACTTGGTGCGCTTGCGTAGACCTTCCCTACGAGCCAAGTCCAGATGGCCTGTCGGTCTTGCATATGCCTACGCTCAGGCGGTCTGGGAATGTCACGATGGTTGTTGTCCATGTCTGAGAAGCTGATTCCAGCACCTGTTTAGCAGGTAGCATTGATGCGTGCGGCGGTGAGGTAGATGATCTGCACACCCTCCACCCCTCCCAGACTTTCGGCTTGGCCAAAGCAGGTAGTGGCAGGCTGGCAGCAGCCAGATCAGGGGGTGGTGGTCATGTTTACTTCTGGTATATGAAGGCGAGGTTGACGTCGAAGCTTCTGGTGGACGCGACGACACTGGCAGGAACATGCCTCCATGTGTCGTGTAGCTCATGGACAAAGAAGCTAGAGCAAGACCTAATTGAAAATGAATCGAATTATTGATTGTGTCGTAAAGGCCCTGATGCCCATGCCCTAATCGACCACCCGGGATACCAATTTTTAGGGTCCATGTAGTAAATTTGGTTGGCTCCCAATAGCATTTTGAATTAGTGATGAATTGTGATCTGGTCTGTATGTGGTGGCTGGTTAAATCACTAACTATCTGCTGCTAGGTTAATTTGTTTTGTGAACTTCTCGATCAAACGTCCATTTTAATACCCTCCTAATTGAAATGAATGAAGGAATCAGTGAAATCACGGTCTGGTGAAGGTAGATGCGGATCAAGAACGACTTGCTGTCGCTCACAGGAAAAATACATTTTGACAAAACTTACAGGGAAATCGTTATGGAGCGGATACTGTACAATAACTTCATGCTTAGTGGCGAACTAACCCTGATGATTTCAGATATTACTATATTATCTAAAGTGAGATCAATATTATATGATAAGAAATTATCTGCTATATCTTTTTAGTTTAATGCAGTTTTCCATGGATCTGCCAGGCCTTTATGTTATGCCCCAACTATACTCTCAATTTGTTATGGCTATACAAGAGGAGATCTCAGAGTAGCAAGAGGAATTTCAGAGTAGTAGGGACAGTTGGGAGGATCCCCGTTGAAAACTGGCTTGCCCCCAAGCCTGTCGACTAGAAGAGCCACCAATCGATGTACATCAGCGGACAGTCGGTGCAGCTTGTTCCTACTACTCTGAAATCGATGTACATCAGCGGACAGTCGGTGCACATCCGCGGACAGTCGGTGCAGCTTGTCGGAAGATGACTGTTGGAGTTGCTTGTCGGTAGGGTGTGTGAACCAAAGCTCTAAACAGAGGGTCTTACACGGATCCCCTGGCAATGTGAGCGACGAACTTTCCACACAACACACAGCCCACTTGATCATCATGCTTTCGCCACTGAGCACCCATTGGATACACGTATACATCCCAGGGAAGAAACGGCCCAAGGCACCAGTTCACACCCGCTTGTGGAAAATGTTTGCCAGCTGTAGGACCAATTGAACGCAGGAAGATCATAAAAGATGTAGTCTCAGCTGCTTCTTCGATCCTGTTAACCATCACAACCAACAACTTGAGACGGAGCTCTTGGAGAATTGGAGTACCCATTGTTTTGTCGATGGCAACATCCGCTAGTGTAAGTGGTGGCCCAAGGAACACCCTGGCTTGGCGTATGTGCTGCAATATGTCCAGACACCATGTGACGGTGAGCTCAAACCACGGAGAACAAACTGCAGACCAGCTTGGTAGCAACATCAATGCAATTGCCCATATAGAAAAACACATTCATTGGCCAACCAATAATTTTTGTATTGTTGTCTTCCATATAGGTTGTAGCTCATTGAGTTGATTTGCTAGTGCCCCGGTGTCCAGAACCCAACAGCTCACCTTTTGCAAAATAGAACCATTCTTCTTGTGACCAAACCAAAAAAAAAAAGGTAGGCAATTCTTGCATAGGAAATATAGGCAATGTACTGGGGTTCCACTCTGTGATGCTTGCCCAGACAATACTGGTATTTTTCTCATGAGCTTGCAGAGCAACGCTGCCCACACATAGCATATTCCCATGTTAAGGCTTTGCATGCGATGATTTGAATGAACATGCCTTCCTGGAGCAAGCAATGGTCTGCATTTCTGCACAATATCCTTTCCCTCACAGTATCAACCAAATTCATTGCAACCAACTCAGATAATACCCCTTCTCTAATCAGCTGGTTGGGAATGCCTGAATTCCAAGGTAAAGTGATCTATACGCTGAGTATAGACTAGACTTGATTACCTGCAGAGTATCGTTGTTTCCTGGACTGGCCTACTATGCCTGGGACTCAAGACACCTTGCCTCCATGGTGTCAAATGTAAATTACCAGGCATGTCGCGGTCATGCCAATGCTGACGGAGCTGAAGGAACTCAGACTGCCGGGATGCACTTCCTCTAATACTTGGTGCGGTTGCGTAGATCTTCCCTACGAGCCAACTCCAGATGGCCTGTCGGTCTTGCATATGCCTACACTCAGGTGGTCTGCGAGTGTCACGATGGTTGTTGTCCATGTCTGAGAAGCTGATTCCAGCACCTGTTCAGCAGGTGGCATTGATGCGTGCGGCGGTGAGGTAGATGATCTGCACACACCCTCCACCCCTCCCAGATTTCGGCTTGGTCAAAGCAGGTAGTGGCAGGCTGGCAGCAGCCAGAGCAGGGGGTTGTGCTCATGTTTTCTTCTGGTATATGAAGGCAAGGTTGACGTCGAAGCTTCTGGTGGACGCGAAGACACTGGCAGGAACCGTGCCTCCATGTGTCGTGTAGCTCATGGACGATGCCTTCCGGAGAGACCATGGTGGCGGGTGATCCAGCAGTAGTCTGGGATGATCCGGAAGGTACAATAGCGCACGAACAATCAAGGGAGACCATGCCCACAGTGATGTAGACTAGGCTGGATGTTGCTGACGCCTTGTTGCAGCTGGAGTGGTTCAAGTTTGGTAGGTACTGTTGAGTCGCCCATATTGCTGGGAACAATTACAGCAATGTCGGTTTGCCCAAGCATTTCGTCAAGCCCCTCACGTGCAGGAAGGAGCGGTGCCTTCTCTTGCACCAAAATCATCATGCTGCTTGTCGTGATTGCAGGCAGCGGTGCAGCTGCAGTACCGATGGACTCCAAGCCTGCCATGAGGGTATTCGTGTCTCGCTTGGCTCTCATGCCATCGCTGTCGATGGCGGGGACATCTGTCGAACAAGTTGGTGGGCGTAGGCATGTCTGGCTTGTGGATGCCTACCTGCTGTGTGGTCCAGGGTGGCAAGCTCTCACAGATCCAGGGCTGACCGTGGAAACAATCCCCGACTGCGCAGACGAGCCCACAGCCTCAACGACGCCGGCACTGGGTCTGAAACCCAACGTCGAACCATTGGCGTGCACCGCATGGTCTGGACTGCTGGTGTAACTTGTCGCCGCTGTCCGCGAGTTCTTGGTTGACTTCTGAGCCCATAGGATGCACCGGAAGGCCACTCATCATGGCTAGAATCTTCTGGCACAGTACAATGCATCGATCGAAAGGATCCATGGCGGTGGAGAACAGGGTGGTTGGCTCTGTTACCAAATGTTATGCCCCAGCTATACTCCCAATTTGCAGTGGCTATACAAGAGGAAGCAAGAGGAATTTTCGGAGTAATAGGGGTAGTTGGGAGGGAGGATAGGTTTACAGTGGGGAGAGGTTTCAGAAAGAGAGAAAGATATATGACTTCAGAGAGTTCATCTTCGTCGCCTTCCTCTGCTCCAGGGCTTGCCTTTTTTATAGCTGCACGCCTGCCAGCTTGGGCCATCGACAAGCCCAAAGTCCATCGCAGCCCATATCGCACTACAGTCCGTTGACACTTTATATACTGAATCTGCATATATTTGTTCCGTATTCTAAGGTCATCCACAAAGGGAGAGTTTTTTTAGGGACCCGAAATACCTTGCTTACGTATCATTGGAAAGTGCATTAACATAAATACGGCAGTAAGCAGAGGCAGTACAAAGGTATGTAAACTATAAAAACGAGTCAAAGTAGATTGACCCACACTAGCACTTCCACGTAATAACTCCACTAAAGGGGATCCTATTACCGGAATGGCATCAGGTACACCTGTCACAATTTTGACTGCCCAATAACCAATTTGATCCCAAGGCAAAGAATAACCAGTTACACCAAATGATGCAGTCAAAACAGCCAAAACCACACCTGTGACCCAAGTTAATTCCCGGGGTTTTTTAAATCCACCTGTGAGATACACACGAAATACATGCAGGATCATCATTAGAACCATCATACTTGCTGACCATCGATGAACTGATCGGATTAACCAACCAAAGTTGGCCTCAGTCATTATGTATTGAACCGAGGAAAAAGCCTCTGTAACGGTTGGTCGGTAGTAAAAAGTCATAGCAAAACCAGTAGCGACTTGTACTAGAAAACAAGTGTAATTCCCCCTAAACAATAAAATATGTTGACATGGGGAGGAACATATTTACTAGTTATATCATCTGCAATTGCCTGAATCTCAAGCCGTTCCTCAAACCAATCATATACTTTATTGAGATAGGTAACTAACCCAAGTCCCCCTCTAAGAGCCGTATAGGAAAATTTCATCTCGTACGGCTCAAGCAGAAACACACAAATTTTCAACGAATATTAGAAAAAAGTTTCAAAACTTCATCAGCCACTGGATTGGGTTTATTTGCCTTGAAGATATGAAATAATAAAAATTCGGAAGATATTCTTTGTGATGATAATGCCAAAAAATATCAAGTTGGCTCATCTGTCTTTCTTCCTTTCCCTTATGCCAGTCATTAGAGGCCTCTTGACTTTTCTCTTCCCTATTTTGGATTTGTTTTTTTTTTTGCATAATCGTAATATAGAAATTTTAATTCCATATATGCAGATCCACAAAGGGAGAGTTAGTTGGCTCTCCAGGTCATCTTAGTGTCTGGAGTAATGTAACTACTATAGGTTGGGTATTAAGCTGACTCTGTAAAAAGAGTTAGCACTAAATGTGATGGCCTACAAAGGCAAGTCAGGTCTATTCTCTCTCTCCTCCGCATCTACAATTATCCACGAGGCAGGATGAAGAGTCACCTAATCTCGTACCTTTGTAGATGCCCTAACCTATTTGCTGTCACATGTTTGTTATCAAAATATGAACCATATATGGTTGTGGCCGTATTTAAGCAATTATCGCGTCGGAGATAGCATGCTAGTCTTGGTACTTTCCTGTGGCGTTTATGGCATTTGATATCTTGTACTAGACCATTGAACTAGTTGCTAAGGTTAGTCGGGCTTTCATCACAGCTTCACAAAGATGATAAACCTTACATTGTTTAGCAACATATCTTATGGGGTGTCACAAATTCCCAACTAGGGATTTTCACAAAGGGGGTTAATGTGAAGGGGCTCCTGTGGTTTCAGTAATGGTAGTTGAACCTGAATTTAGTTTTACACTTATTTTCTTACAGGAATCAATATTTAAATAAGTAAAATTAACCATGCCGTTCTGCTTTGTGGACTTGATTCTCTTATGGGGTAGTTCTGCTGTTTTTTCTCAAACAATCACCAAGTGCGCACCATTTTGTATTCGGAGAAGCCGTACAGCGAGTAGGAAAAAAGAAAGAGAGCCAGAAAAACTAACAAAGCTATTAAAAAGCAAGAACAAGACGGAAAACCAAAACCAGAAAACAAAGAACCCCAAACTGTACAGCTAGCCTGCTGATCAAGGGAGCTGGTCAAGTGGTATAAAAAAAAAGTATTTCTTGTTGTTATGATGTTTCTGCTTTATGTTGCAAATTATGATGTTTCAACCATGTGATGAATTAGCTACTTGTACCTAACTACCTATGTTGTGTCTTGTGAGGATTGGGAAATTGAGCATTACGAGGATACATCACTGCTCATGAGACAGAACATCTTAAATACTTTGAATCAAAAGTACCATGGGACCTACTTTGCTAGTTTGGCTGAATAGTAGCTGAGATTTTATGTGTTCACTTCCAGGTGGAGGACGTCAAGAGGATTTCTGAAAAGCACTATGAAACCCTGAATCATCGGATCATAGCAATGGAAAAGAGAGAAGAATCAGCTAATAAAGAGGCTTCTGATTAGCTATGCACATTGAGTGCACATGATGGTAATCAATCTGCCAATGTGTTTGTGGTTGCTGCATGAGTTTAACTAAAGCATTTGAGCTCTACATTTTGTTGTTCAAATTCTTATGAATCTTCAATGTCATCTTCATGGCTTTGTGAGATGAGCAGAGATCAATAAACAACATTTTTGTCGTTAACAAGCCAGCCTATCTTGTTTATGTTGGCGATATGTCTTTCATTAATATGTTCTCATTTGATGTAGCAAGATTGCACACAGTTTTGGTCTGTGTGTTAGTTTTGAGCATTTCATCAGCTTTCCTGTGGATTTTATCAAACATTCGTGACGGTGAAATCCCGAGCATGTTCTCACGTGATGCTATGAACTTGTGCAAATGATTATTTGTTTTTGACAAGTATGATTGATACTCCCTCCTCCCTTAAAAAAGTGGACATATAGCTCAAACGTTTGTTCATAAAAGAGTGTACATCTATCTTTCCAATGCACATTAAAGTACCAATTTTTTTTATCTCTCATCGCACGGTAATCAAACCCAATAACATTTAGCATATATTCTTGTTTTCTACATGCACTTAGCTTATTGGAGGTGGAAGAATTAAAGAAGATAGCTTATTAGAGGTGGAAGAATTAAAGAAGATGTTGGTTTGCATCTTTTTAATATATTTTTCTTCATAATTTATCTTAAAAAATTCGCATGTACACTTATTTGTAGACAGAGTAGTATGTTTTAAGTATTGGACTATTGGTTCTATTTTTTTGTTTGTATAACAATTATTTAGTTGCTCATCCAGGTATACCACGTGGTTTGGACGATTGGTTCTATGCCTTATGAAAGACGGCATGTCTTGTGTTTTTGCGTGGAGCAATTATTTAAACCTTTCTCACTGTCCAGTTTTTCAGTAGCAGATAAGGTATGAATGATGATGAGGGCTAGCCAAAAGCATGTTACGGGCGATTCTATTGGGCGGTACCTTGCAGCACGGTCACTTTCTAACTAAGTTTTATTTTCCAGATTTTGCAAAATGACAAAATACGGAATCGGGCGTTTGTTTCATTTCTCGCTCGTTCCTTCCCTTTCCGCTCATCCTTTTCCTATTTTCATATCCGTTTACTTTGATCAATTCCCTTTCCCCGTTGTATATATCCCTTTTGCTCGTGAACTTCTACAATTTCCTTTTTGGGACAGCAAAATTTCAGGGCACAAAAAAGGGAAAGGAATAGCATGAACTAAAAAATCCATTTGCAACAAGAATGAACTACCACTTTCAACATGAACTAAAGTACTCCGTAAGTTATTTTTGTACAGTTCCATCATTCCGATGAAAATTACAAAGTCTGAAAACTAAAAAAATAGCAGGATTTCAGAACAAAATGAACTTGCACTTTCATCATGAATATAAACGGCTGCATATTTTGCACTATTCCCTTTTATGCCTCTGGCATATTTGAACTACTACCTGCAAAATAGATATTTTCAAAGGTGAAAAAAAATCCCAATTCCAATTTTGGGACTGGAATTTTAGGGTAAAAAAAATGGGTGGGACGTGGCATAAACAAAAAATCTCACTTTCAACAAGGATGAACTACCATCAATCGGATTTTGTGAATGAACAATCACTGCAAAGATCAAGGATAAAATTTAATACATTAGATTAACTCTAATAAATATAAGTAATCAGAGATTGTGTCATATAAAAATGGCAACACTGAACAGTATGCTAATAGCAAAGAACGAAGATTCCCAAAACGATAATATATTGATACTACTTGTGTCCAAAGAACTATACCCCAGCCCCAGGTATGCAGAGGGTACCAAATCATTAAAATGTATATCTCCAAACTTATTTGGGATGCAGACAGAGATTGAAATATTGCAGTTGAGAACATAGTACCATAACTCAACGATGTTCTAGTATCATTACTACATATAAGAGATAACCTCTGATTACAAACAAACCAATGTAGACATTCTCTATAACTGGTGACTACTCCATGTATAAGACATTTTGTAACTCGCACAGTTTACTCCTTCCAATTACACCCTTGTGTCATGTTTAAGGGTTGAAATAAATATTCAAACAATAGAAAATTGATTGTGTAAGAGAAAACTAAGGCATAGATAACAAGTAACATACCGCAATCATCCTCGATTCGATGCCCCCGTGTCCAATTTTAACAAATCCAGTAACACCTTGTCACAGAACCTTGTAGTCCTGATGACAGACAAGACGCGGCGCATGATCATGGAAAATTTGCACAACCAAAAAGCCAAAGCCCCAAGGAAACTATGCCTCCTAGTACCCAACCTTCAGCGACATTAGAGTTTTGCTTTGCATGTACAAGGCCTTTGGCCAGCCTGGTCGCCTTTGCGTTGCACCAATTTTGCTTTCTTTTTCAGGGGTGCAGCCTCATTGTCGAAAAAAAAAACTGCAAACCACACTAGGAAAATCCAGTCTCAATATCATTCTTGGACCCAACAAGTTTTTTTTGGTCTTTTATAGACCCATGTTATTTCAAATAGTAGAATAGCGTTAGGGCCCATGCATTTTGAGAACCAAATGAAAATGATAAATTAGATAATAACAAGGAAATGCATCAATTAATTGAGATAAATCATGTGATCAGTCAGCATAAGTTACATAGCCTGGTCCCCTCCGCCGGCGTCGAGGACGACGCCCAGGCAAAGCCCGACGACACGGCGGCGGCGGCTTCTCCTCAAGCGACGGGAGGTCCATGGCGGCGGTGGCTTGATCTGGATCCCGCCGGCGGTGGGTGCAGATGAACGGCGGCGGGTTCTCCTCCGTCTGATCGCGGTTGTTCGGTGGGTCGGCAGGACACAGCCGTGTCGGTGTGGGGTCCGCTGGGGCCTGGCCCGGAGGCGGTCGGCCTCTTGCTCTTCTCGGCCAGCGGTGGCGATTTGTGGAGGAGGATTTGGCTTTGGCTCTGCTCCGCGAGGACGCCCGGGGTGACAATCCGGGGCTTGGATGTGGTGGTCTCTTCCTTCGCCGGAAGTGGTCGTCCGGATTGGGGCTGGTTGTGGCGATCTCCTGATCTCACATCTAGTCCTAGCAGCGAGTTGGGGATGCGCAGCTGCCGGTGAAAACCGTGCTCCGATCCTGGCCGTGGCGGGCGATGGCGATGTCATGCGTCGTATCCTTCTTGAAGGCATCGCCGTCGCAGTCTGTGTCTTCTCACTCGTGTTGCTCCGGGGGGAACCCTAGATCTGGGTCTCCGAGATTGGACAATGGCGGCGCTCTGTGCGTCGTTCTACCTCTTGGGGCATCATTTTTGGAGCAGTTGCTAGACGGTGCTAGGCTGTGGCGGTGTGGTGTTCATCTACTGCGTCGACGATGGTGAGTCTCGGCGGCGTGGCGCAGCGAAGTGTCGATGTTGGTTGCGGGATGATGAACGCGCGCGTGACGGTGGTGTTGTTTGGCATCATGGTGACGTCGATGGCAGGTCTGGCAAGGTCAATGCGGTGATCCCTCTCGGAGATGGGTTCGAGGAAGACGACGGTAGCGATTTCTGCGGCGTGTGCAATGGCGTGCTGAGGGTCTGCTTGACTGGTTGTGTTTCTCACCCGCTGACATGGGTATACCCTTCGGGTACCCATTATTAGTATACCTTGCTCGGCCCAATATGGAGAAGGCCCAAGAAGGAAACCCGAAGAAGTAGTCGACTAGGACTCTTGTAAAACCCTAGGCTGGTTGCATATATAAAGCCAGTCAGGGCACCCGATAGAAGGAGGGAGAAGACATAGACAACATAGCTACGCCTACGGGCGACCCCTTGTAAACATACATATGATCATATAGTGGATTGTTAGCAGCACGTAGGGATCCTCCACCGAGGGGACCCAAAGCTGGGTACGTCGTGTGCCTAATCTCGCTCCCGGAATCTCCATCATCGCTCTCTCCCGAAACCCAAGTCTACAATACGTAGGCATTGGCGAGGTGATACCTCGTCAATCGGCGCCGTCTGTGGGGATCGCGACAACTAAATTTTGTTATCCGAGCGGGATCCTCCAACTTCATCATCAACGATTCCGTCACGGTCGATTGTGTTTTCGTCAAGACAGAGCCGACAAACTCTGCTTTACTATCTTCGATATTGGTATCCGCATATGAATGCAGTCGAGTTTCGATCGTGCTCGGCCGTGCACGCATCACAGAAAAACAAAAAAAAAAAAGGAAGGAATCAAGCGGTGACAAGATCAAAGACAGTAGCTTTGCACAACAGAGCCGAACCAAGTCCCGAAGAAAAAAGATTCACGGAGAAGCAGTGTCAAATCGGGAGCCATACGCATAAATTCTGCCTTGATCAGCACAAGCCGCAATCGGAAGCATAGCTGAGGTGAATACGTTCCAAGAAGTAAAGGAATCAGGTGATATTATTCCAATCTCTTTTTGTTTTCGTTCTCTAAACTGAAAGTACTCGTCGGGCTACTACAATGATGTATTCTATCACCCGATTCTTTGGATCTAATCTCCATCCATATATATTTTATATGTATATTTTTTGACTAGTCTGGAACAATTGAGTACAACACAACATGGAATCGGACGTTTCAAATTCCCATGAGTTCACGATGAAAAGATTCGGGATCCATCATATTTATCAACAACGCTCGTCGGAGAAAAACGTGCTCCAAAGTCTACGCCGCCATCGAGTTCCAAGAAGAAGAAAACATGCTCTTCAAAATCTGAAGATCCGTCGATCTATTAGGAGATTGAATTAATGAAAAAGAGAAAAGTGCTCAGTCTGGAGCATATACGAAATAAAGCGGAGTTGCTGCGCCTCAAAAATACAAGATTCACCGACCGCGCATCCGCTACGGTTGGAGGACCCGCGTATTTGCGTCGATCATTCGATACAAGAATTAGGTGCTATATTTTCAATTACGTAAATTTATTTCCCTAAATATTTTTTGGCTCGTGCTATTATTTGCATGCAGTTTTTTAGACCGTAATATAACTACAAACCGAAAATAAGTGTCGACTACTTTGTTGTGTCGACTCCGTTCGCCATCACGCGTCTCGTTTTCTGGACACACAATTATTTCGACTGCGCATCTTCATCGACCACGCCGGTTAAGGCGCAACGCGACTACATCAACTATGCCGGCTAGGCGCTGCGTGATTACATCGACTACTTTCGGCCAGACACCGCGCGACTATAAACTGTGTCTGAGGCTCGACTTGCGTCCACATTGGCTCCGTCGAACCCGATAAAAAGCTAAATTTTCCTTCCCACTCAATTATTTATTTACTTTCGCCGCACCTGAATACTTGGGGGCTGCACCATTATATTATTAGAGCAAATTCACCCAACACTGGGGCTGTACCATTACTTCGTTATCAGAAATATACTCGGTTACTTGGTGGATTTCTTTTTTTCGGCTTAGTGGAATTATCTTCTCCGAAATATATCTTCTCCGACTCAGTGGAATTATCTTCTCCGGCGCAGTGGAATTATTTTCTTCGGTTAGTGGATTTATTTTCTTCGACTTAGTGGATTTATCTTATTCGGCTCGATGGATTTATTTTCTTCGGTATACTGGATTGGTTTTTCTTCGACTTAGAGGATTTATCATCTATGATTATTACTGGATTTATTTTCTTTAGATTCATCTATATAGATATTATTGGTTTACATTATAGATTACTAACCGACGCGTTTTCGGGTCAATGGATTCATCTTCTACGGTTATTTCTAGATTTATTTTCTTCGGATCAATGGATTCATCCTCTATGATATCAGCGGATTCATCTTCAATACATGCTTCATATTTAATGGCGTAATCTTCAATATGGACTCATCTCAAATTTTTCGTCTTGGATTCATCTACAATGACTTTATCTCTCATGGCGTAGTTTTCAATGACTTAATATTCAAATGGCTCCAGCTTTAATGGGGTCGACAATTTCAGCGAATTCTCTAGCGGAAATCAAAAACAGGTTACATATGCATGGAGCCAACACTCGGGGGCTCAACAACAACTTCGTCTCTGAGCATAGCTACAATATAATATTCAGGCGACCACTACTTCGATGCAACATTTTCAGCAACACTCGGCGGACTCGACAACGACTTTGCCCTGTGTCACAACTGCCACACAGAGTCTAAGCAACAATCATGAACATCACCCCAGGAGTGCTCGGGGCTCGGTTATTTCTTCATCAACAATTTGGCGGCATCCACTTTCACTTTTTGGTGGTTTTTACTTCGGCTCGACTTCTTCTCTGCACTCGAAGACTTTATTGCGCGTCGACTCCGTCGTGCCCAATAAGCTAAGTGTTCCTTTATTTTACACAAAATTAATTATCATTTACTTTCGCCGCACCCGATACTTGGGGGCTGCGCTGTACAAATTCACTTTACATCTCAGGTCGACAAAAGAAAAACTGCGCCAAGGAAAACTACATCAACAAAGAACTTGATAAAACAAAATTCTGCAAGGAACCCGACGAAATCTTCTTCAGGGAGGAACTCGATGAAATTGTCTTCAAGGATGAACCCGACGAAATCTTCTTCAGAGAGGACCCACAGAATTTTCTTCAAGGAGGACCCGAAGAATTTTCTTCAAGGAGGACATGAAGATTTTTCCTCAAGGATGACCCGAAGAAATTTTACTCAAGGAGGAACTCGACGAAAATCTCTTCAAAGAGGAACCCGACAAAAAAAGAGAATGTAAAAATCTTCGAGTCCATATACTCGTCATTTATTCCAGTCGCATATTCGATGAAAATTATACTTCAAGGATGTCGATAAAGAAAGTTGAGCCTACACCCAAGTGCAAACACTCGCCTGTAGCCTCGGGGGTTACTCTCATCGGGAGCGCTGGTCGCGCATCCAAAGAAATAAAATTCAATATAGCAAGTCAATATAGGAGCATCAAGATCCTATTCGACAAAAGATAACAACCCGGAGAAACAGTTCAACCCGAAGAAATGGAGCATTCCATTAGCCGAACAAAGGGCACTTGACAATATATTCTCAGAGCGCGTCCGCCGAGGTAAAAACTATGAATGCCGTGACTTGTAAAAGATTCACGAAGGTAAGACCCCAGGATCCGTCCTGTGTGGCGTGGCATCGCACACAGAATGCGCTCTCCCACTTTTTCCACATCAAAAAATGTGAAGAAATAAACCCAATGGACGCGCTGTGGACCCGATAATTTTGCTGGAATTCAGTTTTGGTAAGTCCTTAAGCAGCACGTTCTGAATTACGCCAGTATCCCGAATTCATGTCCGGGGACGCAAGTTTGAAGTAGGTTTATCCGGATTTGCCACTAGAGCAATTAACTGGTACCTGATCCGTCAGAAAAACCAGCCGCATTTACCAATATCCCTGTACAATATATTTGACGAAGAAAATATAGTGTTTCTTTGGTCTCGAGGAATTTGAAAAAGAGAAAAAGTATGGAAATTTCATTCGATTCTGTAAATATATAAAGGTTTGTAGACTCAACTCGACTTTGCGACTCGAGTGGAGCCTACTCCCATCGGGAGCTCTCGATTTCATTAAGTCCTCCAACAGGAGTTGATAAAAAGAGGGGCTACGCCCAGAAATATAGTCAAGTTCTTCATCGAGTAGTACAACTGGAGTCTATGCTCAAGTGCAAGCACTTACCCATAGAATCGGGGGCTACTCCAATCGGGAGCGCTGCCGCGCACCCGATAGAAAAATAATTTCGAGAATCGTCGACATCATCTACGCTACACATGATCTACGACATTGACCTGATGTATTTTCTGGATCAATGGCCTCGCCTTGTATTTCTCCGACTTCGGAGATGATTATGCTTGGAGTCTCTACGCAAGTCTTCGACTTCCCTAGACACTCGGGGGCTACTGACATGGGTATACCCTTCGGGTACCCATTATTAGTATACCTGACTCGGCCCAATATGGAGAAGGCCCAAGAAGATTACCCGAAGAAGTAGTCGACTAGAACTCTTGTAAAACCCTAGGCTGGTTGCATATATAAAGCCAGCCAGGGCACCCGATAGAAGGAGGGTGAACACATAGACAACATAGCTACGCCTATGGGCGACCCCTTTTAAACATACGTATGATTATATACTGGATTGCTAGCAGCACGTAGGGATCCTCCACCGAGGGGACCCGAAGCTGGGTACGTCGTGTGCCTAATCTCGCTCCTGGAATCTCCATCATCGCTCTCTCCCGAAACCCAAGTCTACAATACGTAGGCATTGGCGAGGTGATCCCTCGTCACCCACCAATGGGCGGCTTGGGAAGGCATTCTGTCGTGGTATCGTCACGGCATATGCCATAGGGTGGCTAATCGAGGTGGTTCCTAGTGGACTCACGGCGGTATCCGGATGCGGGTATGGGCACGAGCGACACGGCGACGTACCCAGGTTCGAGGCCCTCCTGTGGAGGTAACACCTCTACTCCTGCTATGAGTGTATAAGATGTATCACAGTACAATGGTGCTCCTTGAGCTGTATCCGGCTGCTCGGGGAGGCTAAGGTAGACGAAGGTCTCTCTCCCTGAGTAGCGCTAAGACTAGAATGAGTAAGAAGTGATCGATCGTCCCCCGCACGAGGGGGTAGCCCAGCTTATATAGGCGCTGGCACTTTACATAGAAGTCCCTATGGTCTACTGGCCGGCTTGGCCGGCTCCGGCTTCCGCTCCTTCCCGAGGCGTTGACGTCATGGAGCCGTTGAGGCGTAGTGGCCTGTCCCGTCCGCCAGAGGGAGTCAGCGGCATGGCGAGGAGATGTCCCTGTCGCCATCATGCCCTGTAGCCGGTACGGACCGTCGTAAGCGATGATGGCATGTCCGCCGCGTGGCACTATTGCTCTACAGTGCCCCGTGCTTTACGGTAAGTGAGGTCAGCGTGGACCTTTGAACCCGGACCACCTACCCAGTTCCTTCTCATGCAAGACTCGCCAGCCTCGAGTCGGTCCGAGGTATAGACCCCAGTCGGATATGGCTTGTAGAAGCCGGCCCAGCCACAGCGCAGAGGGCCGTAGCCAGGCCGACTAGGACTTAGAGCCAGCCGGCTTCCGAGGCAGCCGGCCACGGCTCCAGTCGGCTGCTCCTCAGCCGGCCTTTGCCGCGAGCCGGCCAACCTCTAGCCGGCTTCTCCGCGTCCATTGCCCTACCCGGGGTCTTCCCCCCGACATTAGCCCCCGAAGCTGGCAAGGTCCTGCGTTAAGAGGGACCTAGGCAGGTTTCCCTGGCTCCTAGATCTTCTGAATGCGTTGGGCGGCCCTTGGAGGGGCCGACTGAGAATTTCCATTCAGCCGGCTGTGCCCTCATCCGGCTTGCCCCGTCCGGCTGCTTCTAGCCGGCCGTTATTTTCGCTTCTGCAGCTTTTGCTTTTTTACAAGTATTGATGATATCTCCGCCTTGTTAGGAGAGTT
The DNA here is from genome assembly GCF_022539505.1 of Lolium rigidum. Classification (NCBI taxonomy): domain Eukaryota; kingdom Viridiplantae; phylum Streptophyta; class Magnoliopsida; order Poales; family Poaceae; genus Lolium; species Lolium rigidum. The sequence continues at coordinate 215,578,343 of NC_061513.1, read as the reverse complement.
TGGAGCTGGCTTGATTTTAATGTCCGACTCCGACTGGGAGCGCCGGAGTTTCCGCCGCCTTGGGCCTCGCGCCTGACTTGACGGGTCTGACGGCTGGCTCCTGTTTTCCGTTTCATCTGGTCACATCAATGTCTCCTCCGGATCCGGTGTGGTCGTGGGGGAAGTGGCTTGGCAGTTTTCGGTAACCGCAGCCGTCGTGGGGTAGTTATGGCCGCAGTAAATCCCAACGTGGCCCACGATCGCCACGTGGCCACGCAACTGGCGCGTCGGGCGGCTATAAATGCCCCCGGAGCGGTATCGAGGCGTCTTCTTCTTCCTCGCGCTCCCACTTCGCCCTTTTCTCTCGCTCGAGCTCTCCACCGATCCGGCGCGGATACTCCACCTTTTCCCTGGCGAACTTCGGTGAGCGGTCGCCCTGACGTTCCTCCGCCGAGCTACCGCCGCAACTCCGCCAATCCGGCGCCACGGGGCCGCGCGCGTCGACGGCGCGCTCTCCTCCGGCGAGGAGCGGCTCCTCTTCGCCCTTTCGCCTCTCGTGGACTTCTTCTTCCTCCTCGTCCTCAATGGCCCAACCAAGCGGCTCTTGGAGGGGCTCCTACATGCGGGAGGACGACATCGAGCGGCTCGTGCGCCTCCGCCGCATCCCGGCGGGGGTGATCACGAGGGCGTCGGGCGCGGAGATGGAGCCCAAGCCGGAACCCAGCGAGCGTGTGGTCTTCGGAGCGCACCTCGACCGTGGGTTGGGCCTGCCGGCTTCAAACTTCTTCCGTCGGTTCCTCGACTACTTCGGCCTGCAGCCGCACCACCTGCCGGCCAACGCCATCATCCTCCTCAGCTGCTACGTGGCTTTCATGGAAGGCTACGCCGGCTTGTGGCCGGATGTGGAGTTCTGGAGCCGGCTCTTCTACATCAAGGCGCAGACGACCGAAGGCCATCTGAGGACCTGCGGCGCCGCCTCCATATATCCCCTCACGGGTACGTCTTTCCCACGGATCCCGACTGTGGATTCTGTGAAGAACTGGCAGATGTCCTTCTTTTATGTGCGGAACGAAAGCCCAGCCTTCGACCGGCTCAACCTGCCGGAATAGAACCCGGCTCCGCCGGTCCGGCCGGCTCAACTGGGGCCACAACCCCAAGTCAGCGGACCCGGACGCGGAGGTGAACCTCCTGTGGGATTTCCTGGGGGAGTGCGTCACGGGAGGCCGGCTGAGCGCCGAGGACCTCCTCTGCACTTACGTCATGCGCCGGGCTATACCGCTCCAGTGGCGCGTCCACAAGATCGGGCATATGTCCGGCCGGCTTGACCCGACCCGGACGTCGAAGGCGGAGCTCACCAAGTCCCAGGTTGCTCGCCGGGTGAACAACATCACCAAGGCTAACATGCCGGACAACTGGGATTGGGGGCTGCCACCCTACGACCGGGAGCAGCCGCCTGAATTGGTAAGTTTGATGTTTCGGCCGTCTTCCGGCTTGCGGCTGCATGGCCGACTTGACATTTATCTTGTTTTGCTTTCAGCTTTTCACCCGCCAAGGCATTGAGGATGGCGACCTGGCGACGAAGGTCTGGACGCCAGATCACGTCGATCCGGCCGACCCGGCCGGCGACCAAGCCGGCGACGACGATCTGCCGGAGGTGCCGGACCAAGGCGGCCAGGGGGAGCACAACCCGCCGCCCTCGCCGGAACATGAGCAGGAGCAGGAGCAGGCGCAGGCGGAGCCGGCGGATGATGTCTACGGGAGCTTCTATTCTTGTAGACAGTGTTGGGCCTCCAAGAGCAGAGGTTTGTAGAACAGCAGCAAGTTTCCCTTAAGTGGATCACCCAAGGTTTATCGATCTCAGGGAGGAAGAGGTCAAAGATATCCCTCTCATGCAACCCTGCAACCACAAAGCAAGAAGTCTCTTGTGTCCCCAACACACCTAATAGGTGCACTAGTTCGGCGAAGAGATAGTGAAATACAGGTGGTATGAATAAGTAGTAGCAACGGCACCGGAAAAGTGCTTTGCCCAGGACAAGTAAACAAGCAGTAGTAACGCAGCGATAGTAACGCAGCGAGTGTAACGCATAGAAACAAGTAAACAAGCAGCGATAGCGATATTTAGGAACAAGGCCTAGGGATTAGACTTTCACTAGTGGACACTCTCTCAACTTTGATCACATAACAGAATAGATAAATGCATACTCTACACTCTTGTTGGATGATGAACACATTGCGTAGGATTACACGAACCCTCAATGCCGGAGTTAACAAGCTCCACAATTCAATGTTCATATTTAAATAACCTTAGAGTGCAAGAAAGATCAATTTGACTAAACCAAGTACTAACATAGCATGCACACTGTCACCTTCATGCTATGTAGGAGGAATAATACACATCAATACTATCATAGCAATAGTTAACTTCATAATCTACAAGAGATCATAATCATAGCATAAACCAAGTACTAACACGGATGCACACACTTGTCACCATTACACCGTGTAGGAGGAATAAAACTACTTTAATAACATTGCTAGAGTAGCACATAGATAAATTGTGATACAAAATACATTGCAATCATAAAGAGATATAAATAAGCACTTCACTACGCCATTCATAACGGTGAGTAAGTATTACGTGAAATATAGCCTAAGAGACCCACACGGTGCACACACTCGTCACCTTTACACACGTGGGACAAGGAGTCTCCGGAGATCACATAAGTAAAACTCACTTGACTAGCATAATGACATCTAGATTACAAGCATCATCATATGAATCTCAATCATGTAAGGCAGCTCATGAGATTATTGTATTGAAGCACATAGGAGAGAGAGATGAACCACATAGCTACCGGTACAGCCCCGAGCCTCGATGGAGAACTACTCCCTCCTCATGGGAGCAGCGGCGGTGATGAAGATGGCGGTGGAGATGGCAGCGGTGTCGATGGAGAAGCCTTCCGGGGCACTTCCCCGCTCCGGCGGGTGCCGGAACGGAGACTCCTGTCCCCCGGATCTTGGCTTCGCGATGGCGGCGGCTGCTGGAAGGTTTTCCGTATCGTGGTTTTTCGCATCGGGGTTTTCTCGACGGAGGCTTTAAATAGGCGGAAGGGCAGCCTCGGAGGGGGCTCGGGGGGCCCACACCATAGGGCGGCGCGGCCCCCTCTCGGCCGCGCCGGGTGTGGTGTGGGGCCCCTAGGGCTTCCCTCCGGCGGCTCTCGGTGTTCGGAAGGCTCCGGGAAAAATAGGGACCCGGGTCTTGATTTCGTCCAATTCCGAGAATATTTCGTTACTAGGATTTCCGAAACCAAAAACAGCAGAAAACGACAAGCGGCTCTTCGGCATCTTGTTAATAGGTTAGTTCCGGAAAATGCACGAATATGACATAAAGTGTGCATAAAACATGTAGGTATCATCAATAATATGTCATAGAACATAAGAAATTATCGATACGTCGGAGACGTATCAAGCATCCCCAAGCTTAGTTCTCGCTCGTCCCGAGCGAGTAGAACGATAACAAAGATAATTTCTGAAGTGACATGCCATCATAACTTTGATCATACTATTTGTAAACATATGTAATGAATGCAGCGATCAAAACAATGGTAATGACATGAGTAAACAAGTGAATCATAAAGCAAAGACTTTTCATGAATAGTACTTCAAGACAAGCATCAATAAGTCTTGCATAAGAGTTAACTCATAAAGCAATAAATCAAAGTAAAGGTATTGAAACAACACAAAGGAAGATTAAGTTTCAGCGGTTGCTTTCAACTTGTAACATGTATATCTCATGGATAATTGTCAACATAGAGTAATATAACAAGTACAATATGCAAGTATGTAGGAATCAATGCACAGTTCACACAAGTGTTTGCTTCTTGAGGTGGAGAGAGATAGGTGAACTGACTCAACATAAAAGTAAAAAGAATGGTCCTTCAAAGAGGAAAGCATCGATTGCTATATTTGTGCTAGAGCTTTTATTTTAAAAACATGAAACAATTTTGTCAACGGTAGTAATAAAGCATATGAGTTATGTAAATTATATCTTACAAGTTGCAAGCCTCATGCATAGTATACTAATAGTGCCCGCACCTTGTCCTAATTAGCTTGGACTACCGGATCTTTGCAATGCACATGTTTTAACCAAGTGTCACAATGGGGTACCTCCATGCCGCTCGTACAAAGGTCTAAGGAGAAAGCTCGCATTTTGGATTTCTCGCTTTTGATTATTCTCAACTTAGACATCCATACGGGACAACATGGACAACGAGATAATGGACTCCTCTTTAATGCATAAGCATGTGGCAACAATTATTATTCTCATATGAGATTGAGGATGTGTGTCCAAAACTGAAACTTCCACCATGATTCATGGCTTTAGTTAGCGGCCCAATGTTCTTCTCTAACAATATGCATGCTCCAACCATAAAGGTGGTAGATCTCTCTTACTTCAGACAAGACGGACATGCATAGCAACTCACATGATATTCAACAAAGAATAGTTGATGGCGTCCCCGTAAGCATGGTTATCGCACAACAAGCAACTTAATAAGAGATAAAGTGCATAAGTACATATTCAATACCACAATAGTTTTTAAGCTATTTGTCCCATGAGCTATATATTGTAAAGGTGAATGATGGAATTTTAAAGGTAGCACTCAAGCAATTTACTTTGGAATGGCGGATAAATACCATGTAGTAGGTAGGTATGGTGGACACAAATGGCATAGTGGTTGGCTCAAGTATTTTGGATGCATGAGAAGTATTCCCTCTCGATACAAGGTTTAGGCTAGCAAGGTTATTTGAAACAAACACAAGGATGAACGGTGCAGCAAAACTCACATAAAAGACATATTGTAAACATTATAAGACTCTACACCGTCTTCCTTGTTGTTCAAAACTCAATACTAGATGTTATCTAGACTCTAGAGAAACCAAATATGCAAACCAAATTAGCAAGCTCTAAGTGTTTCTTCATTAATGGGTGCAAAGTATATGATGCAAGAGCTTAAACATGAGCACAACAATTGCCAAGTATCAAATTATCCAAGACATTTTAGAATTACTACATGTAGTATTTTCCAATTCCAACCATATAACAATTTAACGAAGAAGAAACTTCGCCATGAATACTATGAGTAGAGCCTAAGGACATACTTGTCCATATGCTACAGCGGAGCGTGTCTCTCTCCCATAAAGTGAATGCTAGGATCCATTTTATTCAAAAAAACAAAAAAAAAACAAAAACAAACCGACGCTCCAAGCAAAGTGCATAAGATGTGACGGAATAAAAATATAGTTTCAGGGGAGGAAACCTGATAGTTTGTCGATGAAGAAGGGGATGCCTTGGGCATCCCCAAGCTTAGACGCTTGAGTCTTCTTGAAATATGCAGGGGTGAACCACCGGGGCATCCCCAAGCTTAGGGCTTTCACTCTTCTTGATCATATTGTATCATACTCCTCTCTTGATCCTTGAAAACTTCCTCCACACCAAACTCGAAACAACTCATTAGAGGGTTAGTGCACAATAAAAATTAACATGTTCAGAGGTGACACAATCATTCTTAACACTTCCGGACATTGCATAAAGCTACTTGGACATTAATGGATCAAAGAAATTCATCCAACATAGCAAAAGAGGCAATGCGAAATAAAAGGCAGAATCTGTCAAAATAGAATAGTCCGTAAAGATGGATTTTATTAGGGCACCAGACTTGCTCAAATGAAAATGCTCAAATTGAATGAAAGTTGCGTACATATCTGAGGATCATGCTCGTAAATTGGCTTAATTTTCTGAGCTACCTACAGGGAGGTAGACCCGGATTCGTGACGAGCAAAGAAATACGGAACTGCGCAGTAATCCAAATCTAGTACTTACTTTACTATCAAAGACTTTACTTGGCACAACAAAACATAAAACTAAGATAAGGAGAGGTTGCTACAGTAGTAAACAACTTCCAAGACACAAATATAAAACAAAGTACTGTAGCAAAATAACACATGGGTTATCTCCCAAGAAGTTCTTTCTTTATAGCCATTAAGATGGGCTCAGCAGTTTTAATGATGCACTCGCAAGAAATAGTATTTGAAGCAAAAGAGAGCATCAAGAGGCAAATTCAAAACACATTTAAGCCAAACATGCTTCCTATGCATAGGGATCTTGTAAATAAACAAGTTCATGAAGAGCAAAGTAACAAGCATAGGAAGATAAAACAAGTGTAGCTTCAAAAATTTCAGCACATAGAGAGGTGTTTTAGTAACATGAAAATTTCTACAACCATATTTTCCTCTCTCATAATAACTTTCAGTAGCAACATGAGCAAACTCAACAATATAACTATCACATAAAGCATTCTTATCATGAGTCTCATGCATAAAATTATTACTCTCCACATAAGCATAATCAATTTTATTAGTTGTAGTGGGAGCAAATTCAACAAAGTAGCTATCACTCATCAAGTGTAGGAGGCATAGTATAATCACAATAAAATTTACTCTCCATAGTAGGTTGTACCAAAAGACCACTATTATAATCATCATAAATAGGAGGCAAAGTATCATCAAAGAAAATTTTCTCCTCAATGCTTGGGGGACTAAAAAGATCATGAAAACCAGACTTCCCCAAGCTTAGAACTTTCTATATCATTATCAACAATGGTGTTCAAAGCGTTCATACTAATATTACTACCGTACTTACTTTTCTATCAACGGCTTAACTTGGCACAACAAAACACAAAACTAAGATAAGGAGAGGTTGCTACAGTAGTAAACAACTTCCAAGACACAAAATAAAAACAAAGTACTGTAGGTAAAAACATGGGTTGTCTCCCATAAGCGCTTTTCTTTAACGCCTTTCAGCTAGGCGCAGAAAGTGTGTATCAAGTATTATCAAGAGATGAAGTGTCAACATCATAATTTGTTCTAATAATAGAATCATAAGGTACCTTCATTCTCTTTCTAGGGAAGTGTTCCATACCTTTCTTGAGAGGAAATTGATATTTTATATTACCTTCCCTCATATCAATGATAGCACCAACAGCTCAAGAAAAGGTCTTCCCAATATAATGGGACAAGATGCATTGCATTCAATATCCAAGACAACAAAATCAACGGGAACAAGGTTATTGTTAACGGTAATGCGAACATTATCAACTTTACCCAAAGGTTTCTTTGTAGAATGATCAGCAAGATTAACATCCAAATAACAATTTTTCAATAGTGGCAAGTCAAGCATATTATAAATTTTCTTAGGCATAATGCAAATACTTGCACCAAGATCACATAAAGCATTACAATCAAAATCTTTAACCTTCATCTTAATGATGGGCTCCCAACCATCCTCTAGCTTTTTAGGAATAGAGGCTTCGCGCTCTAGTTTCTCTTCTCTAGCTTTTATGAGAGCATTTGTAATATGATGTGTGAAAGCCAAATTTATAGCACTAGCATTAGGACTTTTAGCAAGTTTTTGCAAGAACTTTATAACTTCAGAGATGTGGCAATCATCAAAATTCAAACCATTATAATCTAAAGCAATGGGATCATCATCCCCAATGTTGGAAAAAATTTCAGCAGCCTTTATCACAGGCAGCTTCAGCAGCTTTAGCAGCTTCAGTGCAGCTTTTCGCGCTTTGCATTAGAAGTGGAAACATTGCTAACACCAATTCTTTTATTAGTATTAGTAGGAGGTGCAGCAACATGTGTAGCATTAGCATTACTAGTGGTGGTAATAGTCCAAACTTTAGCTACATTCTTCTCTTTAGCTAGTTTTTCATTTTCTTCTTATCCCACCTAGCACGCAGCTCAGCCATTAATCTTATATTCTCATTAATTCTAACTTGAATGGCATTTGCTGTAGTAACAATTTTATTATGATGATTCTCATTAGGCAAAACTTTTGATTTCAAAAGATCAACATCAAGCAAGTAAGACTATCGACTTTAGAAGCAAGTATATCAATTTTCCCAAGCTTTTCTTCAACAGATTTGTTAAAAGCAGCTTTGTGTACTAATAAATTCTTTAAGCATGGCTTCAAGTCCAGGGGTGAACTCCTATTATTGTTGTAAGAATTTCCATAAGAATTACCATAGCCGTTGCCATTATTATAAGGATATGGCCTATAGTTGTTACTAGAATTGTTCCGTAAGCATTGTTGTTGAAATTATTATTTTTAATGAAGTTTACATCAACATGTTCTTCTTGTGCAACCAATGAAGCTAATGGAACATTATTAGGATCAATATTAGTCCTATCATTCACAAGCATAGACATAATAGCATCAATCTTATCACTCAAGGAAGAGGTTTCTTCGACGTAATTTACCTTCTTACCTTGTGGAGCTCTTTCCGTGTGCCATTCAGAGTAGTTGATCATCATATTATCAAGAAGCTTTGTTGCTTCACCAAGAGTGATGGACATAAAGGTACCTCCAGCAGCTGAATCCAATAAATTCCGTGAAGAAAATTTAGTCCCGCATAGAAGGTTTGGATGATCATCCAAGTAGTCACTCCATGGGTTGGGCAATTTTAACCAGAGATTTCATTCTTTCCCAAGCTTGAGCAACATGTTCAAGATATCTAATTGTTTAAAATTCATTATGCTACTCCTCAAAGATATAATTTTAGCATGGGGATAATATCTACCAATAAAAGCATCCTTGCATTTAGTCCATGAATCAATACTATTCTTAGGCAGAGATAGCAACCAATCTTTAGCTCTTCCTCTTAATGAGAAAGGGAACAATTTTAGTTTAATAATATCACCATCTACATCTTTATATTTTTGCATTTCAATAGTTCAACAAAATTATTAAGATGGGCAGCAGCATCATCGTAACTAACACTTAAAATTG
>NC_061513.1:215518314-215569413 GCF_022539505.1 Lolium rigidum | reverse complement strand
ATGCACCACGTCCCGGGCCACCATACGCGACGTTTTGGCCGCTTTCGTCGGGCTAGGTGGCCTCAAAAACGAGAAAAAAAAGTTTTGACATGCACCACGGAGGGACCAAAATCGTCGGCCATGGTACACCAGCAACCACGGCGCGACTTCAACTTCGTCGGCCATGGCAACTTTTCTTGTAGTGCAAGTCATACTTCGCCTCCAAGCTCGCGACAACAACACCTACAACAAGTGTCAAGCCTACAGTGTCCTCTACACCATCCAAGCAACCGACTATCCAAAGTCGCATGAAGCAAACGGTGTCCTCTACCGCCTCCTCTAAGGCCTCTACGGGACCCTCTAATGTCACTTGCTTCAAGTGTGGCACCCAAGGCCACAATTCCTTTGAGTGCAAGAATACCAAGGTCATGATCACCATGGAAAATGGTGACATAGAGACGCTCGACGAAGATGAATATGAAGCTATGGTACAAGCCGCCGTCGCAAATGAAGAAGCTTATGATGAAGATAGTGGAGAAGACCCTCTCTTATGTGTGCATGACCGAAACCCTTCACTTGTGGTCACAAGGGTGCTAACAACTCAACCTCAAGCTATGGAAGACCAACGGTGCAACATCTTCCAAACCCGTGCCGGTATTGGTGGCAAGTCAATAAAGGTCATCATCGATGGAGGAAGTTGCCATAACCTTGCAAGCACCGAGTTGTGTGAGAAGCTCAATCTTACACTTCGCAAGCACCCTCACCCTTACCATATCCAATGGTTGAGCGACAAGGGCAATGTCAAGATACAACATACCGTCACCGTCAACTTCAAGATCGGCCCCTATGAAGATACTATTGAGTGTGACGTGGTGCCCATGACGGTGTGCCACATGTTGCTTGGCCGCCCATGGCAATTTGACAAGAAGGCTATACATGACGGACACACCAATGCATACACCTTCAAGGTCAAGGATAAGAAGTTCGAGCTACGCCCCATGACTCCTAGCCAAATCATCACGGACAATGCGAAGGCTTTAGCGAGGGCACAACATCACATCCACCATAGTGAGTTGAGAGGTGAGGGAGCGACCCACCAAATGGAGAGTGAGCGCCACAAGCCATACATGAGTGAGCGAAAGAGCGTCCTCCTAGCCACCAAAAGCGAGTGGAGAGAAGTGCAAGCAAACCCATCCACCACATTGCACTACGTGCTCATTTGCAAGGGACCGTCATCGGAGACTAACGACTTAACCATCATTCCTTCGTCTTTGTTGTCTCTTTTGAAGGAGTTTCAAGATGTCTTCCCCGACGAGCTTCCTCATGGACTTCCACCGCTTCGGGGCATAGAGCACCGCATCGACCTCATACCCGGCGCCCCACTCCCAAACCGTGCCGCCTACCGCACCAACCCCGAAGATACAAAGGAGATTCAACGCCAAATACAAGATCTCCTTGCTAAAGGGTACGTTCGCGAAAACCTTAGTCATTGTGCGGTTCCCGTGATTCTTGTGCCTAAACCGGATGAGACGCAACGAATGTGTATGGATTGCCGCCCCATCAATGCCATTACCGTTCGTTATCGCCATCCCATTCCGCGTTTAGATGATATGCTTGATGAGCTTAGTGGTGCCACGATTTTCTCTAAAGTCGATTTGCGTAGTGGCTACCACCAATCCGCATGGCAATTGGTGATGAATGGAAAACGGCATTCAAGACCAAACTTGGTCTATATGAATGGCTTGTTATGCAATTTGGTCTTTCCAATGCTCCATCAACTTTTATGCGTCTCATGAATCACATCTTGCGTCCTCTCATTGGCAAGAGTGTGGTTGTCTATTTCGATGATATTCTCATTTATAGCAAAAATCTCGAGGACCATGTGCAACATGTGAGAGAAGTCTTATGCATCTTGCGCCATGAGAAGCTTTATGCAAACCTCCCCAAGTGCACCTTTGCTCAAAACAAATTGGTTTTCCTTGGATTTGTGGTTTCCGCTAATGGGATTGAAGTTGATTCTTCCAAGGTAGAGGCCATCCACAATTGGCCTACTCCTACAAATGTTGGTCAAGTCCGAAGTTTTCATGGACTTGCCGGTTTCTACCGCCGCTTTGTGAAAGATTTTAGCTCTATTGCTTGTCCTTTGAACGAGCTTACCAAGAAGAATGTCCCGTTTGTGTGGGGCAAGGCCCAACAAAATGCTTTTGACGAGTTGAAGAAACGTCTTACCGAAGCTCCCCTTCTCGTTCTTCCAAACTTTGCAAAAACTTTTGAGATTGAGTGTGATGCTAGTGGAATTGGAATCGGTGGCGTTCTTACGCAAGATGGAAAACCCGTGGCATATTATAGTGAGAAGTTGGATGGCGCACGCCTCAACTATCCTATTTATTACAAGGAGCTCTATGCTTTGGTTCGTGTTCTTGAAGTTTGGCAACACTATCTTTGGCCAAAAGAGTTTATCATTCATTCCGACCATGAGTCTTTGAAGTACTTGAAAAGCCAACACAATTTGAACAAACGGCATGCAAAATGGGTTGAGTTCATTGAGTCCTTCCCATATGTAATCAAATACAAGAATGACAAGGACAATGTAGTGGCGGATGCTCTTTCCCGCAAAAACACCCTTTTGCTTACTCGCTTGGATTTTCATGTCTTGGGACTTGAGGAGATCAAAGAACTCTATACTTCCGATTCTTTCTTTGCACCGATATTTGAGAAGTGTTCCGTTGACCGAGGATTTGATGACTTCTATTTGCACGATGGCTACTTGTTTAAAGCCAACAAAATTTGCATTCCCGAGTCTTCTCTTCGAAAGTTACTCTTGCAAGAGTCACATGGAGGTGGTCTTATGGGACACTTTGGACGCGACAAGACACTTGCGATGTTATCCACTCATTACTATTGGCCAAAGATGAAGCGGGATGTGGAGCGCCTTTGCAACCGTTGCACTACATGCCTTCAAGCTAAGTCCACCACCAACCCTTATGGTCTTTACACACCATTACCTATTCCATATGCACCATGGACCGATATTAGCATGGATTTTGTACTAGGGTTGCCTCGCACCAAACATGGTCATGATTCAATCTTTGTGGTAGTGGATAGGTTCTCTAAGATGGCACATTTCATACCTTGCCATAAGACCGATGATGCTTCACACATTGCTTCATTGTTTTTCAGGGAAATTGTCCGCCTACACAAAATACCGGCAAGCATTGTGTCGGATCGAGACGTCAAGTTCATGAGCTATCTATGGAAGTCACCCATGGCAAAGTTTGGAGTGAAGCTCTTATTCTCATCATCCTCCCACCCGCAAACGGACGGACAAACGGAAGTGGTCAATAGAAGCCTCTCAACTCTTCTACGCATCCTCGTGAAGAAAAACTTGAAGTCATGGGAAGAGTGCCTTCCGCATGCGGAGTTCGCCTACAATCGAGCCACGCACAAGACAACATCACGGAGCCCCTTCATGATCGTCTACGGCTTCGACCCTCCCACGGCACTCGACATACTACCACTCCCCCTTCATGAGAGGACGAACATGGACTTCGACAAGCGCACCGCCGCCATGAAGAAACTACATGAAGAAACAAGAGCAACCATACAAGAACATGTGCTTCGTCAAGCCAACCGCCTCAACGCCAAGAAGAAGGAAAGAATATTTCAAGAAGGAGACCTCGTTTGGATCCACCTCCGGAAGGAACGGTTCCCTCATGAACGCAACTCAAAGCTCAAGCCAAGAGGAGATGGCCCCTTCAAGGTCCTCAAACGCATCAACAACAACGCCTACGTCATCGACATCCCGACCTCCAAGTATTTGGTGAGCAACACGTTCAATGTCTCGGACTTGTCACCCTATCATGGAGATGAGGAGGACCACGAGTCGGGGACGACTCTTTCCCAAGGGGGGAGATGATGTAGCCCCGCTCACCGACGACATTACACCAAGACCAACTAGTCCCCCAAGTGGACCGATGACTCGGGCTCGAGTTAAAGCGCTACATGATAAGGTGAACTCGCTCCTCACCACCCTTGATCTCGGTACCCCTTTGGATGGAATGCTACCTCATGCCGACGTACTTTGTGTCATTAGGTACAAGGTGCATCAAGACCCCGGAGAGAAGGACACACCATGGTCAAGGGAAGGAGAGGAGCAGCGGGACTTGAAGATGAGCACGAAGCTGGACCCGACGTCACTCGAAGCGCTCGAAGGAAGAGAGGAAGCTGGCCGGCCCAGGACCTGGTCGACCGGCCCCACGACCGGACCATCCGGTCCCCGGTCCGGTCAACCGGTCGCCAAACCGGATTTCCCTCGGTCCTGACCGGGCGTCGTACCGGGGGCCAACCGGACGGAGATCTGCGACATTTCCGATTGGCGACCGGTCGACCGGCCCCACGACCGGACCACCCGGTCACAGGCCCGGTCTGACCGGCCCCAGGACCGGATCCGACGGGAATGCCCCACCAAGCTGCCTAAGTTATCCACTTATGTACCTTTTCGCCTTGCTGGCCATGTAGGCCTATATAAGAAACCTGGACCCCTCCTTTACCCCTTAGACATAATTTTGAGCTTAAACCAACTTTGAGCTTAGTCTCCCTAGGGTTAGCATCCATTTTGGACAAGCATCCCTTTGTAATCAAGGCACTCTTGTTGTTGATTTGGATATTGTTGAGTGAGATTCTAGTGCAAGCCACTCTCTCTCCCTCACCAATCTCTTTTCTCCAACACCAATCTCTCACCGGGAATTCGCCGCGTGCCTCTTCCGGGTGATTCTATTGGCGTGGTCCATCGAGCCACGGGGGTAAGTATCGGGTGTATCGGGTTGGTGTGCGTGCGTGAGTACCGGTGTTCCTCGTGTTCTTCGTGTTCCTCGCGCTCTCCCACCTTTTCCCCGTGGATTTTGGTCAAATCGCGAGATCGGGCCAAACCCTAGATCTCAGATCTCATCACCAAGGGCATTGGAACTCCGACGAATCTCAAGTGTCAACTCTCTCTTGACGAGACCGGCAAGGCGGTGGATCCCAAGCTCTACCGTTCGATGATAGGTTCGCTTATTTACCTTTGTGCCTCTCGCCCGGATATAATGTTAAGAATTGGTATGTGTGCACGGTTTCAAGCAAGCCCGAAGGAAAGCCACGTTGTGGTGGTGAAAAGGATCTTTCGATATTTAGTTGATACCCCACACTTCGGACTATGGTACCCAAGGGACACGAACTTTGCTTTGGTTGGCTTCACCGACTCCGATTGGGCGGGCGACAAGGTTGATAGGAAGTCTAAATCCGGAGCTTGTCACTTTCTTGGAAGATCCTTGGTGTGTTGGTCCTCGAAGAAGCAAAATTGTGTCTCCATCTCCACCGCGGAAGCCGAGTATGTTGCCGCGGCAAGTAGTTGTGCTCAAATCTTGTGGATGAGGCAAACCTTGCGGGATTATGGACTCGATTATAGCAAGGTGCCTCTTTTGTGTGACATTGAGAGCGCAATCAAGATCGCCTACAATCCGGTTCTTCATGGCAAGACGAAGCACATTGAGATAAGGAACCACTTCATCCGGGACCACATTGCACGCGGAGATATTGTTCTATCCTTCATTGGCACCAAGGAGCAATTGGCGGACATCTTCACGAAGCCTTTGGACGAGAAGCGTTTCATTGAGTTGAGGCATGAGCTAAATATCATTGATCCATCGAACTTTGCTTGACCGTCGTGCGCACATACCACTCTCAAACTATATATCTAGATGAAAGGCACGCATGAACATAGGGGGAGTGCGGTTTAAACTTATTGAGCTATCCCTCCCCCATAATGCATAAAGAAATCCAAAACATATGCTATTTGTCAAATAAGTGACTAATGAGCTTCATGTTGAGTTGTAGTCGTGAGTCCTAGATACATCTACGCGACCTCACACTACTATACTCTTACACTGTGGCTTCGGCCACCAACCTCCTCCTCGAGGAGTGTTTCGGTTCTTTGTGACTTTCTTTTTGTCCTTCCTTTTCCTTGTTATCTTTTTCTCCATGTTCTTGGAGAGTCTCACTCAAGCTTTGTTTCCCTTTGGTTTTTGCAAGCTTGGTTGTATGTTCTCTCTTACCATGCTTATAGTTTTCTTACCCTCCTTTTTGGTGTTCCGATGCCAAAGGGGGATAAGTTCTTATCCGGATGGGTTTTTGCATGGAGACCTTTGTTGCTTGTAGCCTTTTTATTCCCGTTGTTTATCTTTTCTTGTGGCTACATCAACTCTATGGAGGCATCTTACGGTGAGTTTTGGTATTCTCAAGGCAAAGGTATGATAACTTCACCCAAAACTCCTTGCATGATCTTGTGTTGCCTCCATATTGCGCATATGTTATTCGAACATGATCTTGTATCCTTGTTGCATATGTGCTTGGTTTGTAAAATCTAGGGGGAGTTATGCCTCTAGGACGTGTGTATTTGTATTCAAATACATATTCAAAATATGCACATGTTTAGGGGGAGCTCCGTCGAGCTTTTGCAAATCTAAGAATCTCATGATAATATCATATGCTTTTGAAAAGTCTTGTGTTGTCATCAAACACCAAAAAGGGGGAGATTGAAAGAGCAAAGTCTAAACCCCGGGTTTTGTGTGTTTGATGACAACACTTGAGTAATCTCACCGTGTGCCTTGAGTATCATTGTTAGATTTGCAAGTGCACGGTGACCTCGCTGGACACGTCAAGATCGGAGGACTGAAGCGTAGCTTATAGGTTTTCTGGTTTTGTGTGTTTATCGCGAGGTGACATGGCTGGAGAGAAAAAGGGAAGAAAACCAGTTTTTGCCAGACGGTACTACCGGTACTAGTAGCGGTAGTACCGCTACCCCTACTAGTACCGCCCACGGTACCGCTCTGTAGTTCTGCGCTGGATTTGATCCACAGTACGAGTTACGGTACCTCTGCGGTACCTGGAGCGGTAGTACCGCCCATGGTACCACCCAGGTACCGTAACTAGTTACGGCAGTACCGCTTCAGTACCGCTCCGGTACCGCTTTGAGTCCAGTAAGTTTTGGACCCTATTGCGGTACCTCGAGCGGTACCGCGAGCGGTAGTACCGCTCTGTGTCCACGTGGACAAGATCTGTGGGATTTCGAACTCAGAGCGGTAGTACCGCTTACCCAAAGCGGTAGTACCGCTTAGGCAAAAACTGGACATAACGGTTGGATTTGGAGGAGCCTATTTAAGAGGCCCTTCTTCCCGTTTTTATCTCTCCTCTCTCTCTCTCCTCCATTGTTGCTGAGCTTAAACCTTGAGGATCTCCCCAACCATCCAACCAATCTTGCCCAAATTTTGAGGAGTGGTGGAGGAGACCCCGATCTATAGTTCTACCAAGAGAGGTTTCACCAATACTTGCTACTCCTTAGTGGATCTTGGTGTTAGGGTTCCTATGGTGGGATCTTGGAGGAAGTGCACCTATGGAGGCTAGCTTGGTGTTGTGCTAGTCCATAGGTTGTTGGGAGCCTCCTTGTGGTGTGGAGCTCTCCCCAACTTTGTGAAGGAATCACCGCCTCGACCGGTGTCTTTGTGGAGAAGGGGGAGCCCCTTTGTGGAGCTCTCTTGAGGAAGAAGGTGAGGCCTTCCTTCGTGGTGTGGCCGCCTAGTCTCTTGTGTGAGGCTAGCACCTCCTCAACGCAGATGTACTCTCTTTTTGTGAGAGGAACTGCGGGAAACAAACCTCGCCTCGTCTCCGTGTCATCCGGTTGTCCCGCTCCTTACTCTTACTATCTTGCTTGTTCCTTTGCTTGTTGCACTTGTTCTAGGATCATTGTAGGAACACCGACACCACTAAAGCAATCACCTTTACCTTCCGCACCACTAAAATTGAAAAAGACTAAAACTTGACGTAGCGTCCATTTACCCCCCCCCCCCCTCTTGTTCGCTACGATCCATTCACGGGCAACCAATTTGGTGTCCGATGCTTGTTGCAAACAGACACTTTTAGCATCCGTTTTGCGTCAGGCCGTTGGATATGCCCCTATAGGTAGACCGTATGCGCATAAACTTCCGAACATAGGTCGAATGTTGGGTTAGGTATGAATAGATGCTAACATTTGGTGCATCGTCATGCCTTTCTAAGGGGCTTCTTAGGGAATATGATGTTAGGGCTGCTACACGATCCGTGGAGGGCTGGAGGCTGCTCGGTTTAGTCTTGGTTTCAAGGCTAAGTGGACTAGCAATCCATCCATTCCCCCGGCCAGAGAAAACGCAGGACGAATCTGCCGCCTGCCGGCAATAAAAAGGAGCTTTGGTGACTTTGGCTTGGATTTCAGCAGGTTCTATCATTTGTCTATGCCGGGATGTGAAAGGAAAAGGGTGCGGTTTTTCTCTCTTTTCTGGGGATGGCGACGTTGTTTAGGTGCGCGCACGTACGTGCTCCCGCTAGGTCAGCCAAGTCGTGATGTTCAGCATAGGATAATAAAGAGTACGTATATGCGCATATCTGTGTCTGCCCGTGTGTGTGTGTGTGTGTTGTTTCGACGATGCTCTCCCCTTCTTTCCAATGGTTCAGGGCCGTCTTCATTTTGCTTTGATGTTGGTTTTTTCAATAATTGTCGATGCTGCTTTCCAGTTTCCACCATCTTTACCATTATAAAAGGAGAACAGCTTTACCGACCTCACCTAGAACTGGAAGCCCCTGTCGATGGAAACCTGACGGGTTGTTGGTTTGAAGAGATCAGCTGTTACGTCCCACTGACTCTATGTTCTCTCTCAGGAGACTCCGTACATTACCAGCTATTCAAGAAGGAACGAAAAAGTAACCAGGAGCAATATACGACCGTACAGCCATCGGTCTTTGGGAATCTTATTCTACGGCATCTTTGGTGTTTAGAGTGTCAAAGAGCATAACTAGCCGTGGAGCATCGAACAAATACCGAAGAATACATTCAGTTTCCATCTAGACTCATTCGTGCCGCCTTTTTCACCCTTGCCAACCTTTTAACCCGCCGTTGAAGGATTCCTAGAGCTGTTGGTTGAAGAGATCAACTGGGTATGCTACTAAGTACTCTTAGGGTGGAACTAGGGACCAGGTGTGTTGCTAGTAACTGATCAGGAAGCAGTGGAAGAAACCAAGAAATAACGCAGCCAGAATTAGTCTCTGGGAATTTGGTTTGTTCTGCAACAGCTTTGGTTGGAGTATGCCTAGTTGGTATCGAACAAATACCAACTTGACCGGCAAAAACACAGACTTCGAAGGTGGATCCATATGCATATTTGACCTAGATTGGTTGGTGGTACACACGGGCAGCAAGAAACCACGAAAAGCAATAGCTTATCAGAACAGACACCAGTGCAAAACAAATCTATCATCAGTTAAGAAACTATCTCACGTGTATTCAGCCCAGTAAACGTTCAAAGTCAACACCCAGTGTGTATTACGGAACTGAACTGTCTTGTCTATAAACTGAACTGTCTTGTTATTTATTCACTGCTGAATAGAGTACACAAGGAAAGATGTTACCGCTTCACTCGAACGGAACAGGTGAGCCCTGCTTCTTGTTGACAATGGCCATGGCCAAGTACCTGGTACCCATTCCAATGGGCGTCTGGTCATCAGGACCTTCCCAGAATGGGGCTTCTCCGTCTCCAACCAGACGCCAGTAGCCTGTCCTCAGAGACTCGGCCTGCTTCTCGTCGCAGTTTTGCATAAGGGCTTCCACTCGGAAGTTGATACCAAGCGAACCCAACAGCTGGGACTGAGTCATTGGTCCATGGACAGAGATATCATCTCCAGGAATAGCAACAAAAGCCCAGTAAGAAATGTGTGTCTTACCATGAAAAGTAGTGCGAGCAAGACAGCAAGCAATAAGAGCTCATAATATATTTGCAAACCTGAAACTTCCTCGGCAGAGTGCTTGATCGCAGTAAAATCAACATAGGCACTCAGATCAGCAGAGCCAGGCTCATCTAATATGTGGACAAACTTGTGTTTGCGGATTGCCTGCACATATTATTGTTTTCTTAGTGCCCAGGCCCTTATTTCAAGAGTATTGCTTACATAAGGGATAACAGTAGAAGAAACAGCGAATGAGAAAATTCTTCTATAAGCACATTGTGCAGATATTGTACAAAACCAGGAACATAATTAAGATATTATGTGGGCATCAAATACTAGCTAGTTTACTTTTAGATTTGTTTATGTTATAAATGCAAAAAAAAAACAGGACTGACTGGAGTCTTGTACACACTAGACAGTCAACAACCTCTTGGGTTCATCTCAGGTTTAGTAAAGCAATTTTAAAAACTATACCTGAAGACTATCAGAGACTATCCCGTTTTTGCCATAGTCAATGATAAGAGCACCTCCACCATCTGAGCTAATTCTATCTGCGATCTGTTCGGTAATCTCCATTGCTTTCGGGCAGACTTCAATTTGCTCAACCTTCTCAAGTTCTTCAGAACTAGCCCATTGACAACGCTTGGAGAGGAAGATTAAAGAGGCTGTAGGCTGTGGAGATAGAACAAAGCGAAACCTGCTACAAAGTAAGAATTACGCATTTCCTTACCGGGAACAACAATTAGTAACTAAAATTTGTAAAACCTACGATGAGTCTTCTGCGAGATCCACCATCTTTTCGGACCAGCCACGTGATCCTTTCTGCAGGCAAAGATGATTGTTCAGTGGAATGATTAAACACTAGTTAATGAGTGAGTGCAATAAACCTGAAGCCGAATTGCTCACTGACCTGAAATTGATGGATTGGTAAGGCATCAAAGAATTCATGAGCAACAATTATGGTGGGCACTGCAGAGAATACACTTAAAATAAGGTAAACAGAAAAACCCAAATCAAGATGTTTGTCTCCTTCCTATAAGTCAACGATAGATCCTTATATTCTTGGTCCACGTTACTATATATTTTAGCACATTCCATACAAAAATAGAAGAATCAGACTGTACTATTTCCTCCAATCCCGTAGAACACTTACGGTGAAAGACAATGTAAATGTTTATCATACGAGTGAAAAATGATAATAGCTGTTGCTATATGATAGAGGTTTATCTCGTGGTATACTTAAAGATGGCATTGTAAAAGTTTATCATACAAGTGAAAAATGATAATATCCATGGCTATATGATAGGGCTAGAGGTTAACTAGTTTGAAGCATGAGATTTATAGGTGAAAAATGCCCATACATCCTGAAGGAACCTGTTCAAGGGAGGCATGCCAATAAACAGGGGCTCCGCAGAGTTTGCTGACTGTCCTTTTTTCATCACCATCATGTTCATCTTCACATCTCAGAGTATTGTACTGCACCTTTTGCAATGTAGGGCTACACTCAACCAAGTTAATGTTGAGTGCCTTAGTGAAATTAACAAACTTTGCTGAGCCCTGTTGAAATGTACAAATCCATCAAGAAACATAACAGTACAAGTTTGACAGAGGATAGACACGATAAAAAAAAGCCATACATACACGAAGTAAATCTGCCAGGAGAGTCCCTCGTCCTGGGCCAAGCTCAATCAAATTCACCTTCTCTGGTTGTCCCATTTGTTCCCACAGGCACATCGCCCACACACCAATCAGCTGAGGACATCATTAATTGCTCTTATTTCTCATAATGTATAGCACAAGATCAATCAACCAAGTGCATCAACTACTGGTCATATAAGATTCATTCAACTAAGAAATATAAAACAGTTAATCTGATTCTGAATATCAAAGTTTCCAATAATACATCAATGTCCAGCAAAAATGATATGCAACAGGTGTGCACCTAGATCAATTATTTCAATGTTTCACCACATTTAAACATAACATGGTGTGTTGTGGCAGTGTTATACATGCAGCAACAGGAACGTCACTATGTCATCACAAAATTGCCGAGCACTCACTATGTGACACTCTTTTAACAATGTTGGCAAACCGACCAACTGGTGAGCACAGTTTACCTCTCCAAACATCTGGCTGACCTCCGGCGACGTGATAAAATCCCCAGACTCCCCGAACACGTCCCGGTTCATGTAGTACCCAGATTGCGGGTTTGTAAGCACCTCCTCCATGTACTCGGCTACGCTTATCGGCCCACTCCGGAACTAACCTTCCAATGACAGTACACAAACAAAATCACACTTCCACATAGCAACCATTAGAGAGAGATTAAGTAGACTAATAGTAGAGGAAAACATCAGCAACACCTTTATGATGCTCTTAAGGTGCTTGATAAGCTCAGAGTCCGACGACGGCTCGTGCGAGTGCTCTGAAGCATAAACCAAACCTGCACGGTCAGAGACCCCCTACACACGAACATGCGTGCCCGTATTTGTGTGAATGTGTGCGAGAGGGGTGCGACCTGGGGGGCTGCAGAGTCCGGAGCGGTCGACGGAGATACTGAGCCTGGCGCCGGAACTTCCGGGTGCTCCCTGGAGCTCGTGGTCCTCCGCCTCGTCATCGCGTTCGCCGGCAGAAGACGACGGTGGCGGCGAGGAGGTGGGCGTGGAGGAGAAGCGGGCAAGAACTGAGGGGGCTAAGTGAGGAGGGAGGGTCCGACGCGCGGATGAGGCGGAGCCCGCTGTGCCGCCGGAGAGGCGAGGGGCCAGGCGGCGGAGCAGAGCGGCGGCTGGGCTCCGGAACATTTCGACGGCGAGACAGAGCCAGGGGAGGGGAGAGTGCGGAGCTTAAGTGCTGCTGGTGGGTTGGGCCGCAGAGGCAGGACGGCCAGGATCTGCGGGTTTTGGTGTAAAACGTAGTGGGCCTAGCCTAGCACTTTGATGCGATGTACGGTCCGATAAACTTGTCCTCTCGGCGGCCCACCAGACCAAACGCTTTCATCCAGTGAGTCAGTGAGGGCATGTACAATGGTAGGTAATGCACGCCTTCTCTTCTCTTAGCTGTCCACGTCATCTAGAGAAGACACTAAATATAAGTGGTACAATATATTATCTCTTATTACCATTTCTAGTAATAATTAAGAATTAATTAAATTTAGAAAGAAATTTGGTTGCTAAGGAATGATAAATGGTACAATGGAGAAAATAGCCTTCCCTTATTTTATAGGGGATCATCTCTTAATTAAGAGAAGGCAGTCTTCTCTTTCTTCAATCTCTCTCCTTCAACGAAGCAAAAATCTAACGTGGCATCCGTAAGAGAAGGCTAACGTCACCCCATTGTACATACCCTCGCCAGCTTGTCTAAAAAATCATCATCTTCCTTATATATCAGTCAGGGCAACACGTTGTAATGAAAAAAATAGGAGATCGTTCACAAGATAATAACAAGTAACACTAAGATAGTGGAATAAGGTATGCATCATGAGCGGTCGAGCAGCTGTTTATACTTCGGATTTTCTTATCTAGCTGCTCAACATGCTGGATTTTGTGTTCTTTTAGGAGATCATGTGTTCTTTTAGCTCATTTCTGACAGGTATTTCTCATGAATGAGTGGCATGCATATCGACTTCATATTGAAATCCAATTGTCAGTATGAATGAGACCAATAAAGTTTGTACAGCGCTTTTTTCCAGATAAAGAGTTAAAACTTTTTGTATGCAATTTTGGTCTCCATTTGTTTAGATAAAAAGACCACAAAAATTGTTTGAACATAAAATAACAAAATACAAGATTTCAAGTTATTTCGAATTATGGGGTTCCTCCAAAAGTGAGAATCCCTGCGTCTGCATGTGCTGCTATTTGCGGCACGCACACGGTATCTCTATCTCTATCTCTATCTATATCTATATCTCTATCTCTATCTCTATCTCTACCATCTAAAAAGGAAGAACTTCCTCTGTTTCCTCCGGTCGAAGGTTTCGTCCTACATATTTTTAATATGATGATTCTGCCCTCCCATTTTGCCTCAAACAATTCATCACTGCACCATCAATCCAGGACAACAGGAAAGGAAACTCCATTATTTCTGCATCATTCCAGGACAACAGGAAAAGGAAACTCCATTAAGGCACCATTATATCTGCATCTCTACCGTACCATCATTCCAGGACAACAAGGAAAAAGAAACTCCACAACATGATCACCGCACCATTATTTCAGCATCTCTACCGCACCATCATTTCGGCATCTCTACGTACCGCACCATCATTTGATGGAAACTACACACAATTTCAGGGCAATAGCAAAGGAAACCGCAGCATTACAGAAACAAAGGAAACTCCATCATGGCCTGATCTCGCACCATCACAGAACAAAGGAAACTCCATCATGTCCTGATCAACCATATGGGTACTTGCCTGAAATAATAGAATCCCTTCAGATTGGTACATATAAAGGGTACCCTCAACCATTCTTATGCGAGAGATCACCTGGAATCATCAGGGAGAGTGCCATTGTTATGCGAGAGATCACCTGGAATCATCAACCACACCTCTAAGTTGTCTCCCCTTCATTTGAAAATCTACAGTAATTCGAAAAGTTCATTTGTGAGAATACATGTTGTTTCATGCCTTGCCTAATAGTATTTCTTATTTGTATGTATTGCTATAATCATGCAGACCATTAAGTAGAGTTTGAAAGGATCGTATGCCGCACCTAGAGGGGGGGTGAATAGGTGCTAACCAATTTTTAGTTCTTTTTCAATTTAGGGTTGACACAAAGGTAAATTCTCTAGATATGCAACTAAGTGAATTTACCTATATGACAAGGTTACCAACTAAGCAAGATATAGCTACGCAATATATAGGAGATAGAATAGGATAGAGGTAACCAAGAGTGGAGCACGCGATGACACGGAGATGATTCCCGTAGTTCCCTTCCTTTGCAAGAAGGTACGTCTACGTTTGGAGGAGTGTGGTTGCTACGAAAGCCAAACCAACAGCCACGAAGGCTTCACTCAGATCTCCTGTGAGCAACGCCACGAAGGCCTAGCCCACTTCCACTAAGGGATTTCCTCGAGGCGGAAACCGTGCCTTTACAAGATTCTTGGGGCACACATCCACAACCAAATTGGAGGCTCCCAAATCTGTAACAACACAACAATCAACAACAATACATCAACAACAATACATCAACAACAATCAACTAGGGATCCAAAGAGGAACACTAGCAAGGGGGCCCTCACGCATATGAGGGGGAAATGAAAAACGCTTCGGTGAGGATGTAGATCGGGGTCTTCTCCTTCGATTCTCCAAAGCACAAGTGATTTGGGTGGTTGAGGGAGGAGATCCGGCTATTTTGGTGTTCTTGGTGGCTCAGCAATGGTGGATGAAGTTCTTAGGGTTTGAGCAACATTCCAAGGTAGGTGAAGGGGGGTATTTATACCCCACCAACTTTTCTGCCCGTTGGAGGTGAATCGCCGGCAGTGACGGCCTTGAGACGCCGGCAGCGCCGGCCACTTTTCTGAATCAGCGAGGTCGACGGTCGGGCCGGCGGTCGCCGGGCCGAACGCCGGCAGTGCGGGGTGCACACACCGGCGGTGCCGGCCTGGAATCACCGGCAGTGTCGGGGTGCACACACCGGCGCGTGCCGGCCCGATGTTGCCGGCGGTGCCGGCCAGGGCCGAGCTTCAGCTTCTTCCTTTTTCTTTTCTTCCTTTTTGAGTGGGTCGAGATTTTCCCGTGGTATCTTTTCCATATCTGTAATCCACTTAGCACACGGTTAAATTGTCACCGGTGTTGTTAACAAACACACAAAACTCAGAGAACATGAAATGTTCTTTCAATCTCCCCCTTTTTGGTGTTTGATGACAATACCGGGATTTTGCAAAGTATAGAGCAAGAATATCATTGTGTTTGACATAAGAGAGAACCTCCCCCTAGATGTGTGCAAGCGAGAAATTTAGTGCAAGAATATATATGCACACATTAGGTATAGAGCAACTTCAACTTTCAAGGTAGAAAGCACAATGCTCATAAGACATATATGACAGATAATGTATGGAAAAGGATAAAAGTTGAGATGTGTAACATCCCAACCTTGTTATCATAAATAAATGAGTGTTCATGTGCATCTCATGCATGTAGTTTGAATTTGAGCAAAATTTGCATCTCCATTTTCCAATTATGCAAATCCCTCTCTATTTCTTCCTACATTCAAATCTTGCAAGTTTTCAGATTATACAACATGGTTTTGTTGTCATTTAGCAGATCCATGTGTGCTATTTACTTCTCTGGCAAAATTGAGTTTCAAACAAAATTCAAACAGATTTGAAAATAGAAATTTGAAAAGAGAAACAAAAATGAGAAATAAAAACCAGAAAAAAAAATAGAGAGAGAACTCTCCTCTCTTCCCTGGGCTCGGCCCCCTTCCTCTCTCTCTTCTCTCCCTGGCCGAATGGCCCAATTCGGCCCAGGCAGCAGCCCACCCCCAGCCCAAGTTATCCCCAGGGGGGTTTTTGGAAAATTGCCATCTTCCCCGCCGACCGAAGCAGCTCGGTGGAGAGCTGCCGGCCGAGCGATGGCGTCGGCGGCCACGATGCACCCCGCCGCCCTCCGGCGGCTATAAAGCCTCTCCGGCCGCCGCCCCTAACCCTAATCCCCCACTTCTCCCCTTCCCCGCGGCCACGAAGCCCCCGACAAACCCTAACCCTAACCGTGTCGCCGGCCGGCCTCCGGCCAAATTCGTCGCCGGCGAGCGTCTCCGGCCATCGCCGACCCCGCCATCGCGACGAGGGTGAGCTTCTGAACCTCCCCGTGCCCTCGCCCTGCTCTCCCTCGCTCTGTAGCGCCGCGGCACCATGGCACCTGCCCCGGCCTCCGCCGCTAGTCGCCGGTAGCCGCGCTCCGGCGACCAATCAAGGGTGGCGCCGCCACCAAACGGCTCGCCACGGCGAGCTGCTCCTTTTCCCCCTCACGCGCGCAGCGATTTCGGGCCAAATCGGCCGATTGCATCCCGGCCGAGCTTCTCTGAGAGCTCATGGCCATGCTGACGTCAGCATGACGTCAGCATGACGCCATAATTGCCTTTTTTCTATTTTCTGTATTTTTAGTAAATCATTTCTGTATTTCTTTAAATAGGAAATAATATGACATGTGGGTCCCCTGGTCAGAATTTTAATAATTTCATAAATAATTTAGAAAATAATAAAATTATGACATGTGGGTCCAACTTTTATTATTTTTATTTAATTTTCAGAAATTGTTTTAAAATGAATTAAACTTGGGAAATTCATAAATAATTCATTTTAAATCAGAAAAATATAAAATTATATATCAAAATGATCAGAAAAACAAATCCTAGTTGTTTATCCATGTTTCATACATCTTTGAACCAATTAAATATGAGCCTTAGTAGAAACCCTAATTTGACCCTCTCATATGTTGGGGTTCGGCCGAACCCCTTTAGTTTCCATCGATGCACCTAGGGTTACCCAAACCCCTTTAATATGACATGTCATCATATTTTATGTGCATTGCATTGTACCTTGTCTTGATTGTGCTCTTCCTTTCCGGTATTTGGTTCTTCTCGATAGGGACCGAACGCGAGCACCGAGATCAACGCCACCGAAGAGCGACATCGGAACAACGAGGGACAAGGCAAGCCCTAACCTGGTTCATATATGGTTTCGAAATGCTTTATTTCTGGTTCTTACATATTGCATCCGCTTCAAATATGTTTTATCGGCACTTGTAGATATCCTATGTGTGCATATTCCATCCTTGTAGCCCAGAGTTACTGATCCACTGCTCCCAGCAAAACTAGGTCTGAGCTTGTTTGCATCGCTAGAGCCGTATATGTGTTATGCTTAGCCATGCTTAGCTATTTAAGTCTGATCCATCCGGTTGATGAATCAGAGATACGAATGAACCTAGTTTGACAGGATGACGTGGTAAGATCGGTGATGATGTTAATAAACATGCTAAAGGCTTGGATGGGCCGCCACATGGGGATGTGGTGATTTGACTCGTTCTCGCCGATACTAGGACCCGAGTTCTTGCCTCTGGAACCAAGACTGAGCGTACAACCACACGGGGCCCATGGGAACCCCTTGGCCCGAACTTACCTAGCTTACCCATGAGTCAATTAGTTTGCGAGTTCCATTTGCCATACGCATGGGGGAAAGGTGGAAAAGGTTTTCAAAGTGCATCATACAGGGCGTGGCTAGGGTGAAGGATGCTGGAGGCATTGACTGGATCCCCTGCGCATAATGACCGGGACCGCCTCGGAGAGTGGCTACCTACGATGACGGAGTTCCCCAGTTAGTTTGACTCATGGAATAGGCGAAGTAAGGGAAAGGTTTTGGTCGACCACCTCTGCCAGACACACCAAGGAAGTGTGTTATACTAGTGGCACTAAGAGTCGGTCGGCGCGTGTGGGTAAAGTTGTACACCCCTGCAGGGTAAATCTTTTCGAAAAGCCTTGTCCACGGTTACGGACGACTTGGGAAAGGACGTGATGATCATAGACAACTTGAACTCGATCGTAAAACTTGATATCAATGTGTGATAAGGATCCCTTCTCAGGGTGTCGAGGGGTGATCCTAGGTGATAGGTTCAGGTAATGATGAAGATTCGGTGGATTTAACATGATGATCTTAGAGCTAGAGTTGATATCGCTCTCTTATCCCTTTTTAAAATGGTCCGGATAGACGAAGCTACGCTCCCTCCTGTTTACAAAGGAAAACCGGCTTTCCGCAAAATAAGCTCCACATAAAGCCTCGCATACCCGCTTTGCTAACGAGGTTGTACTAAGTCTTGCTGAGTCCCTGTACTCAGCCTTGCATGCTTTGTTTCGGACGAAATCCTTCCATCCGATGGTGGCTTCTACCTTGACGTCGACGAGTAGTTTGGAGTTCCTCGGGCGGCGGCCGAGACTTATGGGCTGGGACGTCGCCTTATGTTATGGCCTCTTAGGCCCTTTGCAGTCTTGTTATTTAGATAACATAATTTGCTTTCCGTTGCTTGTTGATTTGTGGTCAGTTACCTCTACTTGTAATAAATTTGGATCTTAACTCTGCTAAGAGTTGTAATATATTTGCTCTCAGTCGTAGAGTCACTGTTGTGTTACCGATTCTCACCCTGTAGGCCCTAGAGATCTAGGTTAGGCTTATGCCGGATGTGATATCCGGGTTTGTCTAGCCACGACCTCCGGGGTCGCGACAGGTTTTGGTATCGGAAGCGGGACTGCCTATAGGAAACCCTTTCGGCTGGTCGATGTTGAGTCTAGTAGTTGTGAAAACTATTTGAAAGCTAAAAGTATTTGCAAAAGCATCTGAATAGGATTCTTTTTACTCCTTATCTGGTGTCATTCTAATGCTGAGTCATCTTACCTTGTTTTGATTGAAAAAGGTTTTACCTCTACCTTGATATTTCCAAACTTATAGGATCTACGAGTTTGGGTTGTTTTCTCTAAAAGTACTCTGTACTTGGTTGCTTAACTCAGTGTTCCTAAAGTTACATCAGTTGATCTGAATCTTGTTCCTTCCATTCAGTGAATGTTATCATTCCGTTGAATCCTTTCCAAGGAATCTGTTTCTCATGATCTTTTTACTTTGCGGGTTCCACATAATTCTGTTCTAGGCTTCAAGGTTTTATTCTTACCTTGGATGCCTCCTTTCCTTTTAATTTTCTTGAATAATACTTCGAAGCTAGGTATGGCTTCTTGAAAGTTACCGTGTGATTACTACCTCGCGGTGTCCTCCGTGTCACTCGGATAGTAGTTACCCCTTCATTTGTGTTTTCCCCTTGGACTTGAACCGAAGGTCCCGGATTGTGCTAGGTTCACTTAGTGTGAATCTAAGTACATGATGCTGGCCTTTAACCCAAGATCCATTCCATTGATCTCTCCTCCGGTCGTGCTCATCCGACCCATGTCTCTGCCGATGAGGTTGAAGAGGATCCAAGCGTCCTAATGGGTATGCTCTATATAAACTCAATCCTAGCTACGGTTCGTGTTTGATTCCGGAGCATCGCATACATTCATATCTCAAGAGTTTGCAAGAAAGCATGATATACCCTTCGAGACAATGCCCTCCCCTCTAGAGATCACAACTCCTGGTTCTCATTGGCAAACTATCCGGATTACCCCGAGGTTATAATCGGTATAGGGCCGGTGTGGTTCCCCACCTCTCTCATTGCCCTCAAGTCAAGCGACATTGATGTCATCTTGGGCATGGATTGGCTAGTAAAGCATAAGGTCTGTCATTGATTGCTCGGCTAGGTCTATTGTATCGACCAATCTTTACGGCAAAAGTGTTAGCATCTCGGGCTCCATCTCGCAATACCTCCATCGGCAAGGTTTACCCCGAAGCCGAGTTGTATGCCATTGAAGCCACTGCCTAAACCAGAAATCTCCGATGTCCGGGTGGTCCGTGACTTTCCGGATGTCTTCCCCGAAGAGTTACTCGGCATGCCACCTGATCGAAGTGTGGACTTTGTCATTGAGTTGGTTCCCGGAACTGCCCCTGTTTCTCGAAGACCATATCGTATGCCTCCGGAAGAGTTGGTTGAACTGAAGAAGCAGTTAGAGGAGTTGGAAGAGAAGAACTTCATACAACCCAGTACTTCTTCCTGGGGTTGCCCTGCCCTCTTTGTCAAGAAGAGAGATACCAACGTTCCGCGGCTGGTTGTTGATTACCGTCCGCTCAATGCAGTGACAATCAAGAACAAATACCCTCTTCCTATAATCAATGATCTTTTTGATCAGTTGTCCGGTGCCACGATCTTCTCCAAGATGGATTTGAGATCAGGGTACCATCAAATCAAAATCCGAAAGGAGGACATTCCAAAGACAGCGTTCACAACTCGTTATGGTCTTTACGAGTACACTGTCATGTCCTTTGGCCTCACAAATGCTCCTGCCACTTTTATGCGGCTTATGAACGCTGTTTTCATGGAGTATCTTGACAAGTTCGTCGTGGTCTACATCGACGATATTCTGATCTACTCCAAAACCGAAGATGAACATGATGAACATCTTTGTCTGGTGCTAACAAAACTTCGTGAGCACCGTCTCTACGCAAAGTTCTCCAAATGTGAGTTTTGGTTAAAAGAGCTCATATTCCTTGGTCATGTTATCTCCGAAAAAGGTGTTGCAGTCATTCCAGATAAAGTTCAAGCCGTTCTTGACTGGAAGACACCTAAGTCAGCTAAGGAGATTCGGAGTTTTCTCGGTCTGGCGGGTTATTACCGCCGATTCATTGAAAATTTCTCCAAGATTGCCAAGCCAATGACCGATCTTCTCAAGAAAGATAAGAAGTTTGAATGGTCAGAAAAGGCTGAAGAAAGTTTCTAGGTTTTGAAAACCAAGCTGACTACTTGCTCCGTGCTCGTCCTTCCGGACACAAGCAAAGACTTCGTTGTCTATTGCGATGCCTCTCTCCAAGGGCTCGGATGTGTGTTGATGCAAGATGGCCATGTGGTGGCCTATGCCTCTCGACAGTTGAAACCACATGAGCTAAATTATCCTACTCATGATCTCGAGCTTGCAGCTGTGATCCATGCTCTTAAGCAATGGCGACCCTACCTTTATGGTAATCGTTGCGAGTTGTACTCGGATCATCAAAGTCCGAAGTATCTTTTCACCCAGCCGGATCTGAATATCAGACAGAGAAGATGGATGGAAGTCATAAAAGATTATGACTTGGGTCACAACTATAAACCCGGCAAAGCCAATGTTGTTGCTGATGCGCTAAGTCGGAAGTCCTATTGCAACAATCTGATGGTTAAGAAAGCGCAACCTTCTCTCTATGAGGAACTTGCAAAACTCAACCTTGAGATTGTTCCTAGTGGATTCCTTGCTAATCTAGAGGTGAAGCCCTCTCTTGAAGACCAGATCAATAAGGCTCAGAAGCAAGATTACGGCATTACTGAGATCAAGAAGAACATTGCTAGCGGAGTTGCTAAATGTTTCTCCATCGATGATCAAGGTACCGTTTATTTCGGTAAGCGTCTAGTCGTACCGGATAAACAGGATCTCAAAGAGCTAATCCTTAAAGAAGCTCATGAATCACCACTCTCCATCCATCCTGGTGGTACCAAGATGTATCGGGATCTTCGCCAAAGATTCTGGTGGTCTGGGATGAAGCAAGAAATCGCTAAGTTTGTTGCTAAATGCGACGTTTGTCGTCGCGTAAAAGCTGAACATCAAAGACCTGCTGGCACTCTCCAACCGCTATCAATTCCAGAGTGGAAATGGGATGAAATTGGCATGGATTTCATTACCGGTCTCCCCAAGACCAAAAATGGAAAAGATGCTATATGGGTAGTGGTTGACCGTCTGTCCAAGGTTGCTCATTTCCTTCCTGTTCGGGAAGATATTCGTGCTAATCAACTGGCCGATCTATACACGTCCCGGATAGTCACTCTTCATGGTGTTCCCAAGAAGATCATCTCTGATCGTGGAAGCTTGTTTACTTCCAAATTTTGGGAAAGTTTTCAGAAAGCTATGGGAACTCGTCTTTCCTTCAGTACAACCTATCATCCTCAAACCGGTGGTCAAACCGAAAGAGTGAATCAAATTCTTGAAGACATGCTCAGGGCCTGTGTTATATCCTTCGGTAAAGATTGGGAAAAGTGCCTTCCATTTGCCGAGTTCACCTATAACAACGACTTCCAATCCAGCCTCGGGCATGGCACCTTTTGAAGCTTTGTATGGCGAAGGTGTAGAACTCCTTTGAACTGGTCCGAAACTCGGAGAAAGAAAGTTCTTTGGACCGAGATATAATCAACGAAGCGGAAGATCAAGTTCGCATCATTCGCGAGCGTCCGAAACTGCTCGATCACGTCAAAAGAGCTACTATGATCGCCATCATCACGAAGTGAAGTATGAGATTGGTGATCAAGCTTATCTTCGGGTCACTCCTCTCAAGGGTGTCCGTCGTTTCGGTATCAAAGGCAAACTAGCTCCTCGCTATGTTGGTCCTTTCCGCATCCTTGCTAAGCGTGGTAATGTTTCCTACAAGTTGGAGTTACCTTCCAATTTTCCTGAAGTTCATGATGTCTTCCATGTGTCCCAACTCAAGCGTTGCTTCAAAGATCCTATCCGTGGTGTTGATCACGAGACTCTTGACCTTCAAGAGGATCTAACTTATCGAGAACATCCTGTTCGTATCCTTGATGAAGCCGAGCGTAAAACTCGACGTCAGAGTATCAAGTTCACGAAAGTTCGGTGGTCTAATCATTCTGAGCAAGAAGCAACCTGGGAACGAGAAGATCGTTTACGATCTGAGTACCCTTCCTTATTTTCTAAAATCTAGGAATCTCGAGGACGAGATTCTTGTAAGGGGGGTAGAGTTGTAACATCCCAACCTTGTTATCATAAATAAATGAGTGTTCATGTGCATCTCATGCATGTAGTTTGAATTTGAGCAAAATTTGCATCTCCATTTTCCAATTATGCAAATCCCTCTCTATTTCTTCCTACATTCAAATCTTGCAAGTTTTCAGATTATACAACATGGTTTTGTTGTCATTTAGCAAATCCATGTGTGCTATTTACTTCTCTGGCAAAATTGAGTTTCAAACAAAATTCAAACAGATTTGAAAATAGAAATTTGAAAAGAGAAACAAAAATGAGAAATAAAAACCAGAAAAAAAATAGAGAGAGAACTCTCCTCTCTTCCCTGGGCTCGGCCCCCTTCCTCTCTCTCTTCTCTCCCTGGCCGAATGGCCCAATTCGGCCCGAGCGACAGCCCACCCCCAGCCCAAGTTTTCCCCGTGGGGTTTTTGGAAAATTGCCGTCTTCCCCGCCGACCGAAGCAGCTCGGTGGAGAGCTGCCGGCCGAGCGATGGCGCCGGCGGCCACGATGCACCCCGCCGCCCTCCGGCGGCTATAAAGCCTCTCCGGCCGCCGCCCCTAACCCTAATCCCCCACTTCTCCCCTTCCCCCGCGGCCCCGAAGCCCCCAGCAAACCCTAACCCTAACCCGTCTGCCGGCCGGCCTCCGGCCAAATTCGTCGCCGGCGAGCGTCTCCGGCCATCGCCGACCCCACCATCGCGACAAGGGTGAGCTTCTGAACCTCCCCGTGCCCTCGCCCTGCTCTCCCTCGCTCTGTAGCGCCGCGGCACCATGACACCTGCCCCGGCCTCCGCCGCTCGTCGCCGGTAGCCGCGCTCCGGCGACCAATCAAGGGCGGCGCCGCCACCAAACGGCTCGCCACGGCGAGCTGCTCCTTTTCCCCCTCACGCGCGCAGCGATTTCGGGCCAAATCGGCCGATTGCATCCCGGCCGAGCTTCTCTGAGAGCTCATGGCCATGCTGACGTCAGCATGACGCCATAATTGCCTTTTTTCTATTTTCTGTATTTTCAGTAAATCATTTCTGTATTTCTTTAAATAGGAAATAATATGACATGTGGGTCCCCTGGTCAGAATTTTAATAATTTCATAAATAATTTAGAAAAGAATAAAATTATGACATGTGGGTCCAACTTTTATTATTTTTATTTAATTTTCAGAAATTGTTTTAAAATGAATTAAACTTGGGAAATTCATAAATAATTCATTTTAAGTCAGAAAAATATAAAATTATATATCAAAATGATCAGAAAAACAAATCCTAGTTGTTTATCCATGTTTCATACATCTTTGAACCAATTAAATATGAGCCTTAGTAGAAACCCTAATTTTACCCCTCTCATATGTCGGGGTTCGAAGCCGAACCCCTTTAGTTTCCATCGATGCACCTAGGGTTACCCAAACCCCTTTATATGACATGTCATCATATTTTATGTGCATTGCATTGTACCTTGTCTTGATTGTGCTCTTCCTTTCCGGTATTTGGTTCTTCTCGATAGGGACCGAACGCGAGCCTGAGATCAACGCCACCGAAGAGCAGCATCAGAACAACGAGGGACAAGGCAAGCCCTAACCTGGTTCATATATGGTTTCGAAATGCTTTATTTCTGGTTCTTACATATTGCATCCGCTTCAAATATGTTTTATCGGCACTTGTAGATATCCTATGTGTGCATATTCCATCCTTGTAGCCCAGAGTTACTGATCCACTGCTCCCAGCAAAACTAGGTCTGAGCTTGTTTGCATCGCTAGAGCCGTATATGTGTTATGCTTAGCCATGCTTAGCTATTTAAGTCTGATCCATCCGGTTGATGAATCAGAGATACGAATGAACCTAGTTTGACAGGATGACGTGGTAAGATCAGTGATGATGTTAATAAACATGCTAAAGGCTTGGATGGGCCGCCACATGGGGATGTGGTGATTTGACTCGTTCTCGCCGATACTAGGACCTGAGTTCTTGCCTCTGGAACCAAGACTGAGCGTACAACCACACGGGGCCCATGGGAACCCCTTGGCCCGAACTTACCTAGCTTACCCATGAGTCAATTAGTTTGCGAGTTGTGGCGACCCCGGACTAGCTGTCCGAAATTCCCTGTTATGCATTCAACTCACGATCCCATGATCAGTGCACCGTGAGCACATAACCGAACTGAATATCCAGAATTACATCATCCATTACAAGCATCGAATAAATAAGTCTTACAATAGCGGGATCACATGTCCCGGTCTTACATAAATGCCACAACGGGCAAGTTCAAACACATAGCAGCGGATACACGTCAACGTCGTCGGGCCCAAGTCATGCCTTAGACCTACGAGCGTCCGACTTGGAGATCGTCCTAGGTCGCATAGTCGTCCCGGTATCCTCCGTCGTCTTCATAGTCCTCCTCATAGTCTGGCCAAGTTAATAGCCAGGGACAAAGCCGTGAGTACATTTGGAATTGTACTCGCAAACCATCAAAAGGGGTGCTACACAAGCTATCTAAAAGAGACAAGAGAGGGAGAACAGTTTCTCTTGTGGATATAGCATGCATCAACAACAAGTGTAGGCATAGCGCTCCGGCTTTTCAAGTAAAGGGAGCACTATTGGTGTCCTATGGCATCTCTATATCTTTATTGAAGAAGAGTTGCATTTCTCCATCTCAATTGATGGATATGCGAGGAAAGGTTCTATGACATCTCTATATCTTTATTGAAGAAGAGTTGCATTTCTCCATCTCAATTTGATGGATATGCGAGGAAAGGTTCTATGACATCTCTATATCTTTATTGAAGAAGAGTTGCATTTCTCCATCTCAATTTGATGGATATGCGAGGAAAGGTTCTATGACATCTCTATATCTTTATTGAAGAAGAGTTCCACTACATGAAACACTAGGAGAAGTCCCCCACTTGGTCTTAGTTTTTCCACGACCATCTCCATATGGTCGACACACGCCCTTTTTCCGTACCTTTCCGGTACACCCAACACAACACATCCTTGCAAAGCATTTGATAAAACAAAACTCAAGCCCCGGTAAAGGTAGACCTTTGCAACCCGTCCATGACCGCGGACGCGGCTATTCGAATAGATTTAACTCTGCAGAGTGTGCGCACTTTCCCCACAAGAACCGATAAATCCGCCGGGATCATCCCCGGATCGCCATACGAAAGTATGCGAGACTCGAATAATCAGCTCATAGTCTTTCGCCCATCTCCCTTGGCACAAGTCCTTCCCCGCGGGCTTACCCCTTCCCGGCACCCCGGCAAAGCATACCTCCTTTTGAGCGTATCTCCGGCGCCACGACGGAAGACCCTCGCAATCGTCCGGCTATCGGCTAAGACAGTGTATTGCCTCCTCCGCAGCGCAACCCGGCGTCGGAGGTCATCTTGACCCTCCCTAGAGAGTTGTGAAGGGTGCTTATGCCAATTTCAACCGTACTACGGACTAAGCCCGTGCCCACTTTGGATAATGTGGTTGC
This sequence comes from Lolium rigidum, assembly GCF_022539505.1. Classification (NCBI taxonomy): domain Eukaryota; kingdom Viridiplantae; phylum Streptophyta; class Magnoliopsida; order Poales; family Poaceae; genus Lolium; species Lolium rigidum. Next base: position 215,542,831 of record NC_061513.1, on the reverse strand, counting down.
GCGAATAAAAGTTGGGCTGGTGTACACATATACGCAAGTGCCACTTTTTAGAAACCATCTCGTTTTTCCCACAACACCTTGGTGTTCCACGAACAGCCATAAACCACCTTCCCAAACATCCTTATCAAGATCCTTTGTTTTTCTTAAACCATACACTTGGGCTAACACACCCAAGGTTTTCATAAACATTTACAACAAGGTAAACCTTGAGGGGTTCCCATCCTAAAATTTCATGAGTAGGAGCTACTAAATTAACATGGCCGAGATGTAGATCATCATCTCAAGAGGGCATAGGTGAGTGACATAAGAAGGGGTTCTTACTTGCTTAAGGTAAGCATGTAAGATGATAACAAAAGGGGTGGATCAAACTTTCAGATTTGTGGTGCTACTATTCTACTAGAGTGGGGTGGTTGTGATACCCAACCATTTTCAAGGGAGTACACGGCATACTTCTCTCAATTTGAGAAACACACCAAGCATCATGACTTTGATACCTAATTACTTAACAAGGTAGGGGTGTGGTGCAATACTATAATTATGGATGGTATATGCTCGGGTTGAGCACTTATGAAGACTCAAGGAAATAGCATGGCCGTGACACCATGCATCTCTCCCATGTGTGAACCAAGATGAAAAACCACCACAAGGAACTATTCCTATTACAACCATACATAGATCACATAAAGAGATCACCACATAAAGTAGAGACAAGATGCTTAGGGATATCAACAAATGACATCCAACACCACATCATTCAGAGTTCAAAGATGGCTTGCCTTGGTTGGCTTGTCCCTGGTCCTCCTCAAATCCTTCTCCAAAGTCCTCCCCTTCAACCTCTCCCTCGTTCGTATCTAGCGTCGCCAAAGTAAACGATACAAACAATCAACATATATCCAATAACCAAGAGTAACAAATGAAAAGAGAAAGTATGCAGGGGAGTGGTTTGGCAGAAAACAAACATGATTTGGCCATTTTGATAAACAATGCATCAAGGTTTAATTAAAAGCATCAACCCCTAACCCTATCATTTCATGTGACACACATACATTCATTACCAGAGACTAAACATTACTAACAGAGGTTTCTGGTATTTTTCCTAGATGCACAGTAACAATACAAGATCAACACAATTGGAATCATTCAAAAATATTTATTTTTCAATTTTAGGAATTAGAAATACTAACCAGAATACAGTGATCATGTTTTATACTTTAAAAATCGTACAAAAATCCTAAAAATACAAGGCCAGTGGCATCTGAAAGGTATTTACATACTGGTTCTAATGCAGTTGGAATCATGTCAATCGGAGCTACCAAACAAATTTTATTAACGAAACAGTTCACAGGCAGATTTGCATTTTAAAAAATTTGTTTGACAAATTTTCAAATAAAGGAAAGGGCGGGAACGCCCTGGGCCGTGCAGATGCTGTGCCGAATGGGCCGGCCAGTGGGGCTCTCCGGTGGCCGGGAGAAAAAGAAAAGAAAAAGGGCCGGGGCCCGTGGCGGGTCCGGCAGGCCGACGTGGCCATGCACGCCGCCGTGGCCGTGCATGCGCCATGCACCCGCCCGATCCGGATCCGACGGCCCAGATCTGGCGCGTGCGCGACGTCGGAGGCGCTCGCCGGCGCGGAGGAAGAACGGGGCGGCCAGGGGGCTTACCGGCGGCCGGCTGCGGCGTGGATCGGTGCGGACGGGTCGGTGGCGTAGGCGTGCGTGGCGTGCGGGTGCCGGCGGTGTCCGGGGGCTGCCGCTCCTCCTCGCTCGGCGTCGTCCGCGTCCACGGACGGCGTCGGAGCGTCGTGGGCGGCGGCGTCCGTGGCGTTCCCGAGGAGAAGAAGGGAGGGGCAGGGTCGGGAGGTGCAAGAGGCGTCATGGGAGAAGGAGATCGGGGCGGGGAGCGGCGTTGGCGCCGTGGCGTCGACCTCCTCGCGCGTCACCCACGCGGTGACCGTGGTGAGCGCCTTGGCGTGGCGACGACAATGGCTCGGCTGCCGCTCGAGCAGCCGCAGAGGGAGTGGAGCAGCCTTGCGGCGTAGTGAGTGGGGGAGCCGAAGGGGGAGGCGTGCCTCCGGTGGTGTTTATATAGGCGGAGGGAGGCGAGGCGGTGGCGTGGGCGGTGGCGATGGCCAACCGGCGCGCGAGGGCAGGCGTCACGCGTAGGGCCCGCGGTGACGTAGCCCTGGTGGCGTCAGCGAGGGGAGGGAAACGAGGGGGTGCGCGGCAGGCGAGGCTGATGGCGTGCGACGCGAGGCGTCGGGCCATCATGGCGCTTGACCAGCGTGGCGCGCGCGTGCGTTTAGTGGCTAGGGTTTTTGGCGCGGGAGGGGGTGCTGGTGATGTTTTGGGCCGAAAGAGAGGGGGTGGTGCAAGGTAGGGTTGGGCCAGGGTAGAGAGAGGGGAGTGGCGTCGGCCACGGTCCAAGGCAGAGAAGAAAAAGAGAGGGAAGAGAGAAAGAAAAGAGAGGGGACAGTTCCCCCTCTTGTCTCTCGGCCAAAAACTAAAAGAGAAAAGTGAGAGAAGAAAAAAAAGAGCAGGGGAGAAAAAGAAGGGTACATGTCATTGCATGTGCCATGATGTGTCCCAAGAGCAATTTCACAAGATGAAAGAAGAGATGGGAGGAGTATAAACAAAATGGGGTGGTGTTGGTGTAACCCTAGGGGATACTATACCATTTTCCCAATAAGGGAGGGAGGTGTTTCCCCCTCATTAGGATGGTGATGGTCATCAGCAAAAAGCTAGGGTTTTTAGTAAAGGGAAAAAGAAATGGTGGTGAAGGTCATAGTCAATCACAAAATGGTTCAAACCCTACTGATCTTAAAATGGGGTTCTAATATTAACCAAGGTAACTCCCCAATTTGAATAAACCTAAAGAAATTTTCAAGACCAGAACACTCATGAACTCAATCAAAAACTCATGCAACCATAAAATGAAAAGTTTTTGTTGGCCCTAAATTTTAAAACAGTAGGAAAAATGCAGGTTCTGGAAAATGGGGTGTTACACGAGTTCCATTTGCCATACGCATGGGGGAAAGGTGGAAAAGGTTTTCAAAGTGCATCATACAGGGCGTGGCTAGGGTGAAGGATGCTGGAGGCATTGAACTGGATCCCCTGCGCATAATGACCGGGACCGCCTCGGAGAGTGGCTACCTACGATGAAGGAGTTCCCGGCTAGTTTGACTCATGGAATAGGCGAAGTAAGGGAAAGGTTTTGGTCGACCACCCTCTGCCAGCACACCAAGGATGTGTGTTATACTAGTGGCACTAAGAGTCGGTCGGCGCGTGTGGGTAAAGTTGTACACCCCTGCAGGGTAAATCTTTTCGAAAAGCCGTGTCCATGGTTACGGACGACTTGGGAAAGGACGTGATGATCATAGACAACTTGAACCTGATCGTAAAACTTGATATCAATGTGTGATAAGGATCCCTTCTCAGGGTGTCGAGGGGTGATCCTAGGTGATAGGTTCAGGTAATGATGAAGATTCAGTGGATTCAACATGATGATCTTAGAGCTAGAATTGATATCGCTCTCTTATCCCTTTTTAAAATGGTCTGGATAGACGAGCTTCTGCTCCCTCCTGTTTACAAAGGAAAACTGGCTTTCCGCAAAATAAGCTCCACATAAAGCCTCGCATACCCGCTTTGCTAACAGGTTGTACTAAGTCTTGCTGAGTCCCTGTACTCAGCCTTGCATGCTTTGTTTCAGACGAAATCCTTCCATCTGATGGTGGCTTCTACCTTGACGTCGACGAGTAGTTTGGAGTTCCTCAGGCGGCAGCCTGAGACTTATGGGCTGGGACGTCGCCTTATGTTATGGCCTCTTAGGCCCTTTGCAGTCTTGTTATTTAGATAACATAATTTGCTTTCCGTTGCTTGTTGATTTGTGGTCAGTGACCTCTACTTGTAATAAATTTGGATCTTAACTCTGCTAAGAGTTGTAATATATTTGCTTTCAGTCGTAGAGTCACTGTTGTGTTACCGATTCTCACCCTATAGGCCCTAGAGATCTAGGTTAGGCTTATGCCAGATGTGATATCTGGGTTTGTCTAGCCCTGACCTCCGGGGTCGCGACAAGATGTTAAGATCATACCCTTTCATACTGACATCCTCAACATTTCAAGACAATAGTCTCAATTTCATGAACAAGAGTCCCATAATCATATCAAGTATCAATTTGAGATAAATCCATAGACAATTTGAGATATATAAGATGATCATATCAATTCATGACAATACTCTCAACCATATAGAATACCGAAAACCATAGCAATAGTTCACTCACTAAAAGGTCTTGCCCACCACACATAGAACAGAGTTTTAAACAACATAAAACACATGATAAGGTTCAACATAATCATAGAAGATAAACGGAGGACACAAGCTTTAACGGAATGATAAAAAGCAAATGCTTGTGCCCTCAAACCCTAGCAAATCCCGTGCAAGTCCTACTAGACCTTCTTCTCCCCCTTTGGCATCAAGACACCAAAAAGGAGAAAAGAAGCGATGCTACATCGTCCCATGAAAGTTCACTCATCCTCGGAGGATTCCTCCGTCTCTTCATCGTCTTCAGACTCGGCGGGCTCAACTTCATCACTAGTGGGGCGCCGACGGCGAGAAGGACCGGGAAGCCCAAGCTGTTCAAACTCAGTCACATTGCCATGCTTAGAGAGCCATTCTTCTTCAGGAGTGATGATGTCCTCAGATCCACTCTCAACAGGAATATCCAACTTGCGCATGATGAGCTTTGTGTTCCTCCTGTCCATTTTCCTCTCCCTATGAGCTTGATACTGACGCCTGTTGATGTCGACTTAAGACGAACATCTTGGCCAACTTGGCCTCTATGCGAGCAACCCAGACCATTCTCAGCAGGAGGAGCATACTCCATATCAGAGTCTTCTTCAGCAGAATCCTCAACATTGGGAAGACGAGGAGGATTAGTATGAGTCTTGACCTTGAGATCCTTGGCCTTGTGAGGTAGAAGAATAACCTCATCGGTGAGGTTGCCATATCCAGCATTGTCCCAACGAGAGCAAATGAAGAACATGAAGTAGGGAGCAAATACAGGAGCCTTGCGAGCTATAATGCATGCCCAAAACTCATTCCACATGAAGTCCATCACATCAAGTCGAAGACCAGTTGTCACGGTGCAGGTGAGAGAGGTATAACAAGTTTCCAAGGTACCCATAGATCTGATCAACACAGCCAACCTTGGGATTAAGGACCTCTCGGTAAATGCGGAGAAGGATGTCATACACCGGGCGAAGGAATTTCTGAGATCCATATACCACTTCCCCTTCAAGATAAAGATCAGCAAGGAGAGTCTTCTCAATGGGCTTGGGAGTGTTGTGAGCTCTAAAATATTCGTCTTCATTGCCAGAGAGCACCGGATAACCAAGACATGCTGCAAATTGGTCCCAAGTGCCATGTAACATGCGACCCTCTGTCATCCAAGTCATAGTCTTGGCATCATCATTGTCAACATAGACTGTGGCAAAGCATTGCCCAATCATGTAATATCCCAGGTTTAGAGGCAATAAAATGAGAGAACACCAAAGTGTGCATTGCATTCATGCATAGGAAATCCAGGGAATTTCGCGCTTTCAAATAAAACTTACCACAGTAACTGAAGTTTCACTTGACTTGCTGGAATTGAAGTAGATCATCAAGTCAAGCGCTATAAACTTCACTGTGACCTTTGCTAAAACCTTGTTTTGGGTAGAGATGATTTGATCTATGGGCTAGATCAAATAGAAGTAGATTTACAACAAACAACACCTTAAGTAAGGACCAACTACAAGATCTTATAAAAGGATCTCAACATGCCATTCCTTACAACAACACATGAATAATTATTCAATCCTAAATCAAAGAACTCAATTAATTAAGAAACTATTCTTTACTTATCTTATCCATGTCTTCTACTAAATAAATGTTCCTAACATGAGTCACATGGTATATCTTTTTAACTACAATGTTTGAACCCAAGCCAAGGACAATCATATTTATTCTTCATTAACTTTGACCATTCCAATCTTGTTTTCCAACTCCTACCATTAAACCTAGAGAAAGGAGAGAACTATTCATATGCTTATATTATGCATTCAATAGAACCTAGCTAAATATTTAAACCTTGTCCAAGGAAGGTAATTGTTGATACTAACCAATGTTATAATAAATATAAGTCAAGTACTAAACTCTAATTGACTTAGTAAGAAACTATTTCTAGTAATTATAGAGAGGCAAGTGTTGTGATCATTACAACTTGGTAATGATCATAAACCCTAGAGGAACCCTACCTATTCAGAAGAGATAAACCTAAAGAGGTATACTCAAGTATATGGACTTATACTTGATATTGGAGAGAAAACCATGATTCACTAATGAATTATTATAAGGCCAATACTTTGATCATTACAAATTGGGTGATGATCCTAAACCCTAAGAAGCTAAGTGAGTGTGTTGAGAGAAGTATTAAAGAAGAGAGATTAGGGAGGAATAAGTGGATCATGTCTAATGCACGATCTTACTTTATAAATTGAGATAATAAGTTAAACCTATATATGTGATCCATAGATCTCATTCTTCTCATGAAATGATAAATATATCAATAGTAGTTAATCCAGCACCAATACTCATGCCTTGTATAGAGTAGTAATGATATTGTATTTAAACCTTGCCTATCCAAACACTTAAGACAAACCTAGCATTGTCTTGATACAATAATTCTACCTAAGTAAGGAGGAATAACTCTAATCAATTATATAGAACCCTAGCCAACTAAAACAAGATCAAAGCTTATACCATATCTTAAACCTAGTTGTGTATCACATTGGTGATCACTACTTAAACCCTAGACCATATTTGAGTTTTAATCCAAGTATCACTTTGGATCATAAGTAGAACCCTGCCAGGCCTCATGCTTATGTCCTACTTCAATTAGTGAAGCATATGCAAAACCCTAAACCCTTTCACATAGAATTCACTCCACATAAAATATTGTTCTGACTTGTGTATCATGGATCAAAAGTAATAAACCAAGCAATACATATACCTAAGGACTAAATGCCACTTGGTGGGTAGAGTGAACCCAATAACTAATTCCGCTTTGATTTCCAATCACCTTGTTTACTTGCCCAAATGGAATATTGTGTCATAATTAAACCATCACTTTAACAAGTGAATTAACCATAATGAGCCGAGGATCTATGTTAAATAATTCAAGTAAGTAGTTTGCTAAGCAAGATTATTTAACACAGAGTGAAGTCAACCATATTCTTAAAACCTTTGGAAACAATTCTTCACATAAAATCATGAACCAATCCATTCTAATTGTCATTTATTTTAAACTCTAGCTATAATTATAATATGTGCACAATCCATATTATGATGTACTAGTCAAACCTAACAAAGTGTTCACAAAACACATGTTATAATTTTCAACCATTCAAACAGATTGGTTCCTAAATAAAAGGGAATAGAGATAAACATTTAAACCATATCCATTTTCAATTTAAAATGCACTTCACAATAACACCAAGTTAATCATCTATTCAATAGTGTTTGAACAAAAGAACTATACAGTGAGTATTATCATGAATCAAGTATTTTAGAACATGCAAATTCAAACAGATTTCAAATTTGAATTCAAACCAGTAAATAAAAACAGAAAAAGAAAACAGAAATTTGAAAAAGGAAAATGGAGGGAAACTTACCAGGCTTACCTCTTCGGCGAGCCCAGTACCGCAGCAGCCCGAAGCCAACCAGCAGTAGCCCAGAACCAGCCCAGCCCACGAACGAAAACAGTCCAGATACCGTTTCGGCTTGCTTCAAAATTTGTGCGAGGCAAGTCATCGTCTTCGTCTTCCTCCACGGCATCGACAGCGCAGAGAGGAGCTCTGGCCACGTCCTCGTCGTGGATAAGCTCACCCCGGACGTCGCAGACCATCTCTGAATCTCGTACAAGTTTCTCGCGTCCGAGCCTATCCCAATCGTGCCAAGATTCGCGCCCGAATCGAGTTCATCCTCGTCGCCATATCCGCACCGTCTCCGGCGATGCGCCGGCGATGCTGACCTAGCCGCGACCTATAAATAGAGGGGGAGAACCCCTGTGCACTCCTTGATCACCTCCGCCACTCCATTTCCCCTCTAGCCCTCTCTATCTCTCACTAGAACCACCCACATGTCCGGCCAGTTCTCCGGCTAGCCGCCGATTAAGACCACCCCGGCGTACGATTTATGGTCAAGGAGGTGCGCCTCGGTGCATAGGCCACATGGGAGCAAGCACGCATCCAGGGGAGCTCTGGACGACGCCAATTTAAGATTTTTCCCTTGCAGCAGATCGCCGGAATTCGCGACGGTGAGCTCGTCTCCGACCACCAACGTCCCCGTCGAGCACATCATCATCCTCAGGGTGAGCATACGCACCTCTGGAGCCTTTTATTTTGCTATAGCATCCATCCTAGCGTCGGATTCGATTTCTCGCCGGAGTAAACCGCCGCGGGACATGTTTTCCGACGTGTTTCCGGCGACCCTCAGTCGATTCCGCTACCACCATATGGTTCCCCATCGACTCCTGGTTCGAATGGTACAAACCGCGTGTCCGCGGAAGCTCTGTGGCGGCGGCGCCGTCCTCGCCTGGTCGCCGGCGTCGAGCCGACGGCGAGGGGAGCGTGTCCACTGCCTCGTCAGCGTTTGTTGACTGGTCTTTGCCCGCGTGGCAAATGACCCAGTCAACGGCCCCACCAGTCAGTCTCTGCGGGTATACGCGAACCGGTATATTTAGTATTTTCGTTTAATTTCAAATTCCAGTAAAATACTGAAACTTTGCAAAATTATATAAAATCCATTTCAACTCAGAAAAATATGAATAATATATCAAAATTCTCACAAAAATAAACTCTATTCAAATAAAATATAAAACAAAAATGTGTGTCAAAATAAAAATTCACTTATTTTTAACCTTATTAATTATGCCATTTCAATTATTTAACATACAATTTGAATTCAATAATTAATGAAGTTTCAAAATTAAATTTTAACTATTCAGTAATTAAGTAAAATGTTAAGATTAATTTTATTTACCATATTTGCATTAATTTAATTATTAGTGGTAATTCATAAACCCTAATTTGCAAATTACTATTTCCTATTTTCTTTAAATAGTAATAACTCAAGAAAAATATTATAAGCCAATATTATTTTGGTAAATCAAAACTTATTTACTTAAACATTCTTAAGTTAATAAGTTAAATACTTTAAACCTAATAACAATTATTAAACCCTGAATATTAATTAAACCTAAGTAAGAATTACTCTAATTATCACATCTTGTAAAAATTAGTAAAATGTTAAACCATTACTAATTTTGATTCCAAGTAATTAGTAACCACAACTCTATTACCAATCATCATTTTAGGAGTTGTACCATAATTTAGAAACCCTAGTTTGAATTTAAGTAAGACATTGATCTCATTATTTCAGGTGATCATTCCACTTTAGTAGTAACTCTAAAACCCTAGTTATGTGTCACATGTAATCATGTGAGATTCATTTATACCTATAGAACCCTAGTTAGAAACAAATGCATGCATGATCATGATCTACTAAAATAAAACAACATCACTTTACATTTGATCATCATTTCATGTCTTCACTTTTCAAGTAAAACCTATATGATCCAATTAGTACCACCTAGGTATAAACCTTAAACTTGTTAATTGAATTAGTACCATTGACCACTATCCTATATACCATACCATTAGGATCAACCTTAACCATCATAATTTAGTAGAACCATAATTATGAACCCTAGTATCAACCTTGTGTAACAATTCACAACACATGCTCCTATTCAACTAAACCCTACTTAGGAATGATAATTCACTTAATTTAGAAACCATTAGAGATTACTGATGACGCGTAAAGCACACGCCCGTTGGGAACCCCAAGTGGAAGGTGTGATGCGTACAGCAGCAAGTTTCCCTCAGTAAGAAACCAAGGTTTATCGAACCAGTAGGAGCCAAGAAGCACGTCGAAGGTTGATGGCGGCGGGATGTAGTGCGGCGCATCACCAGGGATTCCGGCGCCAACGTGGAACCTGCACAACACAACCAAAGTACTTTGCCCCAATGAAACAGTGAGGTTGTCAATCTCACCGGCTTGCTGTAACAAAGGATTAGATGTATAGTGTGGATGATGATTGTTTGCGGAAAACAAGTAGAACAAGTATTGCAAGTAGATTGTATTCAATGTAAAAGAATGGACCGGGGTCCACAGTTCACTAGAGGTGTCTCTCCCATAAGATAAATAGCATGTTGGGTGAACAAATTACAGTTGGGCAATTGACAAATAGAGAGGGCATGACCATGCACATATATGATATGATGAGTATTGTGAGATTTAATTGGGCATTACGACAAAGTACATAGACCGCTATCCAAGCATGCATCTATGCCTAAAAAGTCCACCTTCGAGGTTATCATCCGAACCCCTTCCAGTATTAAGTTGCAAACAACATGCACAATTGCATTAAGTATGGTGCGTAATGTAATCAATAACTACATCCTCGGACATAGCATCAATGTTTTATCCCTAGTGGCAACAGACACATCCACAACCTTAGAACTTTCTCGTCACTCGTCCCAGCATTTAATGGAGGCATGAACCCACTATCGAGCATAAATACTCCCTCTTGGAGTTAAGAGTAAAAACTTGGCCGAGCCTCTACTAATAACGGAGAGCATGCAAGATCATAAACAACACATAGGTAATAGATTGATAATCAACATAACATAGTATTCTCTATCCATCGGATCCCAACAAACACAACATATAGCATTACGAGATAGATGATCTTGATCATGTTAGGCAGCTCACAAGATCCGACAATGAAGCACATAAGGAGAAGACGACCATCTAGCTACTGCTATGGACCCATAGTCCAGGGGTGAACTACTCACTCATCACTCCGGAGGCGACCATGGCGGTGAAGAGTCCTCCGGGAGATGATTCCCCTCTCCGGCAGGGTGCCGGAGGCGATCTCCCGAATCCCCCGAGATGGGATTGGCGGCGGCGGCGTCTCCGGAAGGTTTTCCGTATCGTGGCTCTCGGCATCGGGGGTTTCGCGACGAAGACTATATGTAGGCGGAAGGGCAGGTAAAGGGGCGTCACGGGGCCCCACACGCTAGGGCCGCGCGGGCCCCCCGGGCCGCGCCGCCCTAGTGTGGCGGCGCCCCGTGGCCCCACTTCGTCTTCTCTTCGGTCTTCCGGAAGCTTCGTGGCAAAATAGGCCCCCGGGCGTTGATTTCGTCCAATTCCGAGAATATTTCCTTACTAGGATTTCGAAACCAAAAACAGCGAAAACAAAGAATCGGCTCTTCGGCATCTCGTTAATAGGTTAGTGCCGGAAAATGCATAAATATGACATAAAGTATGCATAAAACATGTAGATATCATCAATAATGTGGCATGGAACATAAGAAATTATCGATACGTCGGAGACGTATCAATTACTTAGTAAAGCAATTGTGAAGTCATAGTAAACCCTAACTCATAACAACACCTTGACCATCATTCTTTGATATGATACCCATAATCAACCTTAGTAATAAACCTGCTAATACTTGCTACATATAGACCAATTCTATTTAAGAACCCAACTAGTTCCTATTAGTGAAACTAAATGAATCCAATCGTAAACCCTGGAAAGCCATAGCTCCTATGTATAGTAGTTCATATCCTTATTTAACATGTTCTTCAAAAGTTATTCTTTTGAAGTACAAATGTCAATCAAACCTTAGAAGCCTAATCCTTATTTGAAATCCTCATTATTTCTTAAACAACCTGTTCTTCAAAAGTTATTCTTTTGAAGTTTAGTTTAAGTAATCATCAACCATGTTCTGTAAAACTTAAAATTGACAAATGTTCTTTACATATTATTCCACCACTATTCTTTATGTGTATGAATGTTATGATGTCTTATATCACTTGATTATGATGCTAATATAACTAAACCCTAATAAGAACCTTGTTTGAGAACCATTCTAAAAGTGCAACACACCCTAAAGAAATCTTTACAACTCATACATCCTAAATCATCGAGGTTAGGTTACGCTCGGGACGATTGCATCTCATACTATGCATTATCGCATCTTGCCAGTTCTTTAAACATTGTCCTTACCGGACGATGATGGTATTTCGGCATTTGGAGTTCTCACGTATCGAAGCTTTTGACTGCATAATCTTGCAGTCAAGAAAGGCAAGTTCATCGCTTGCTCATGTCATTTGATTATTTGTATCAAACTATATGCAAAGTACTATACTTGTCACTCATGCATTGAAAAACAAAGTATTATTTTACAATTATGAATATGACTATGTGGTGGGCAATGGAACCATGGTATGTGTTGATATGGTGGAGGTTCCATTGTATGGGTACTACTCATCTAGGACTAAGTACCAATGCCGTCCAGTGATTCTAGCGCCGTACAAATCGCGTTGACCATAAGATCTATAATGGCTCTGGGGAAGTCAGCTGTATCTTTTCCCTTCTGCACGCCAATGGACTGGTAGAGCTGCGGGGTGTTGGAGGCACTGCCGTAGGTTGGGATAGCCTTTTAAATCCCCATCCATTAGTGATGTTAGCTCTACGGTCTATGATGGATTGTCCGGAGTACACCGTGAGTAAAGCCGTATTATCGGGAGAAGTCTACTGGGGGTGTAGGGTCGGACAAAAGGGTGGGTTTGCAGTCGCGGAGAAGGCAGTGATTGGCTTGGATCTTACACCTGGCCCCACACCAAGGAAGTGTGGATGAGTATGCATCTCGGATAGGTATCAAGGATAAGGTCTCTTATGGGAAAAGTAACGCACCTCTGCAGAGGATACTGAATTGTGACTCGTCACTCCCTGTTCCGGGAAGGGAAGCTGCGAACGCGGCGAGAAAGGAACTCCATGATGTTCGATCAACTCCGTGAAGACTGACGGGCATAGTTTTCAGAATAAAATAAACCTTTTGAAGAAATGTTTATGAAAACTTGCATTGGCCTATGACTTTCTGGTCTATGGCTGTAGCTAGTGCATGATACACCTATTTCCTAATATGAACTTGCTGAGTATGCTTGTACTCATTCTATCCCATTTGAACCCCCTTCTTAGATGGAAGCACCAAAGGAGAAACTACCGTGGAACTCGAAGACAAAGGAGTCAACTGTAACAAGATGAAGAATCCAATCAAAGAAGTCAATGGAGTCAACTTCTGCATCAGCTAGAGTGGAAACTTAGACTAGTAATAGAAGGGAATCTTTCCCTAATCCTAGCACCTAAGTAGCTAGATTTCTATAGCAAGCCAAGTAGCTCTTGAACTTGAGTTAGCAATAAGATAGACTACGAGTCGTTCTTCTGGAGCTTTATTTGAATTTTTACCTCACTGTAAAGTAGAAGGTTGTGTTGATCTTATGTAAACAGTTCGTGTGTACTTCTATAGACATACCTTGGACTCGCATATGTTTCTGTTGTACCACTCTGAGAGATGTAATATGAGTGGAACGGTGTTTCACTTGTGTTATGTCAACGACTTGTGTACTACACCATGCAGTGGTACGCTGGGTCATCACAGCCAGTATCAGAGCAAATGCTTTGACCCTAGGATTAAAACCCTTTAAAGGAGACCTATAGGTTTGGTAGTGTCTATAGGCAGTGTTTGATCTAAGTTAACTATACTAAACCAACCATTCTTTTGACTTGAGATGGGTATTCACTTGAGAATAATCCTGACACACTTGAGTCAATCTTCCTTATCTATATTTCTTAAATGAAGTTAATTAGTTATCTTGCTTCATTCCAAATAATTAGAACACCCTTGAAGCTTAAGATAAATGGTGGTAGAAGACCACAGTTGGTATACAACACATGGTAGTCCAAAGAGAGGATACAACCATAAGGAAGATATCCTATATATTGGAAGATGTATACCAAGTCATGTTATGGTTAAGTAAGAGTCATTTAAAATGTCAAATGACTGATGTTAAGTAAGGGAGATAAGTTATATAAGGTAGTATATGTCTATGATGAGTCAATCATAGGAGGTAAAGAAGAGTGATAGGAGTTATACAAGTTTACTGTTCATGGTAAAGTTGGTAATCATATATGACTCACTTGAGAATTATGATGTGATGAAGTAGAACATCCTAAGTAAGTTAACAGAAGTCTGATAAGGAGTAGGATTTAAGGAATAGTTCGAAAGCTTAGGCCTTAAAATCCTAATAACTGTACCAAGTATGTTAGAACCATAGTCCTTAATTCAAAGAAGGCTTATTTAAAGCATATCACATAGAGAAATCCTAGAGTTATAGGTGGTATATTCTAAACAATCATGTGTTTAGAGTAGACATGTTAGAACTAATTCTACTATAGGAAGTAGTCCTCAATAGCACATATATATGGTATACTATTTTGTTAGTACTTCCAAAGAAAACTAGGTTAACTTCAACTATCCCAGGTCATTTTGTTTCAAGTTTGTCTCATTGCAAATGTGCAATTAAGATAAATGTTGAGACAAATAGTAGAAATTCACGTATTTGTGCTAAGTATCACAACCTAAACCTATCTTATGTGGTGTGATATACTACACATCTGATCCTGATGTTTAGGGATGTCTTACCCAATTTTTATATTCAGGCATATAAGGATGTGTATTATAAGCACAAAGCTGGATTTTCTTGGACTTTATTGGATTTTCATTGTTTGACTAGATCCATACATGAAGTTTGACTTTGATATGCAAATGCATGTTGCAATATCAAGCTCTCACTTGATGTTATAGGTCTAGAGGGTAAAGGTATTCGTGTGAGGAAGTGACGAATTCTGAAGATTTTGAAGATAAGATGAAGGTTCACTAGAAGAAGGAAGTAAAGTTGTGGGAAGCAACCACAATACTCTAAAGGAAGGACCAATCAAACTCACTTTTATCCTTAATTAAGGAGTACTTCAACATGGAAGTACCATGAAAGTGAGAAAATAGTGAATATGGAGCAGTAGAAGTGGAGCCATATTCATTATGAAAGAAGGGAATGCAAGTGAAGTCACTTACAATACTATTTTTATAGTGTCAACAAGTGGTTATCTTGCAAAACAAACCTTAGAAGAAGGAAAATAGACAAGTGAAGTCGCAGCTGGTATCATCAGACAGCAGCTGATATAGGATAATCATGAAGAGAAAGTATGTGAAGTGAGGTATATCTTAACTAAAACTATAAAAGTAGCCACAACTGGTAGGTAGATGTGGACTAGAACCATAACATAGCCACAGCTGGTATCCAATAAGCCACATCTTGTGTTAGATAGTCTGCAGCTGGTAACAAATAGTCCACAGCTTAATCGTTCTTTCACTCTAAAGGAAAGAGGGATTCCGTAGCTGGTATTCCGTAGCTAATAAATATTTAGTCGGAGGATTCACATCGGATACCCACAACTGTGTGGATACACCGTAAAGAATTCTTCGTGAGACTTTAGAAAGGTACAAAATATAAACCAGACTTAAACCAATCTTCTACCTTGGAGTTTAATGATTAGAAGAAAGGAAGTTGAAGATTATTAGTAAACTCCAGGGGGGAGAGGAAGGCTGAAGGAGAAGTATTAAGATATTATTTGGAGTATGTAAGACCAAGAAGAAGGTCTGAACTAAGAGGAAGTGCAATTTTATTTTCATAAGATTGTTGGAAAGTATCCATATAATAGTACTCTCAGGAGGATGTCAGAAGCCGAGGTTCATATCTCGAAGAAGTAAGGGTTAGACCCTCACTTGAGTGGGTAATTACTAATTACTCAGAAGTAAAAGAGCTCAAGTAAGTATTAGATAATAAAGTTGGAGGAAGTAGATGTCAGAGGACAATCAAAGCCTAAGAAGACAAAAGATTGAAGGAGTTTGACCATACCAACACTAATGATTATTAGAAAGATTCCTTTCATGGAACCTAAAGAAACCAAAAGGAAGATAACTAGTACAAACTAGAAGCCATGATTGGATGGACTAAATGAGTCTAATCCATTCGAAGGACTAAACAACCAGGACCATACCTATTATAAATACCTTACGAAGTACCATTACATTCGTTATGGTAGTAAGGGAAAAACAATACCTTACTTTAAACCAATCCTTTAGACTTAAGGTTTGGGCACCGCAGTTGGATTACCGCAGCTGGTAGAACCAAGCTTTGAGTACCCAAATAGGAAGATGTCACCACAACCATTAGTAAAGTCCATTAGCATAAGAAGATGTCCTAATCCAAGAATCTTTGGAGAGTAAGCCTATAAGCTTAGAGTGTTGGAAGCAATCATAGAATTGAAGAAAGTATCAGTGCCGGACATCGAAGACTTCATGAAGGATCGAGACAAGGGATATATTCAATTATATCTAATGAGATCACTAGGGAGTTTGAAAGGATTGTGATCTGTTCAAGTCCGTTCCACATTCCGAAACGTGAGAGCGTTCGAACTTCGGGACGAAGTTCAGTTTAAGGGGGAGAGGCTGTAATATCCCAGGTTTAGAGGCAATAAAATGAGAGAACACCAAAGTGTGCATTGCATTCATGCATAGGAAATCCAGGGAATTCGCGCTTTCAAATAAAACTTACCACAGTAACTGAAGTTTCACTTGACTTGCTAGAATTGAAGTAGATCATCAAGTCAAGCGCTATAAACTTCACTGTGACCTTTGCTAAAACCTTGTTTTGGGTAGAGATGATTTGATCTATGGGCTAGATCAAATAGAAGTAGATTTACAACAAACAACACCTTAAGTAAGGACCAACTACAAGATCTTATAAAAGGATCTCAACATGCCATTCCTTACAACAACACATGAATAATTATTCAATCCTAAATCAAAGAACTCAATTAATTAAGAAACTATTCTTTACTTATCTTATCCATGTCTTCTACTAAATAAATGTTCCTAACATGAGTCACATGGTATATCTTTTTAACTACAATGTTTGAACCCAAGCCAAGGGCAATCATATTTATTCTTCGTTAACTTTGACCATTCCAATCTTGTTTTCCAACTCCTACCATTAAACCTAGAGAAAGGAGAGAACTATTCATATGCTTATATTATGCATTCAATAGAACCTAGCTAAATATTTAAACCTTGTCCAAGGAAGGTAATTGTTGATACTAACCAATGTTATAATAAATATAAGTCAAGTACTAAACTCTAATTGACTTAGTAAGAAACTATTCCTAGTAATTATAGAGAGGCAAGTGTTGTGATCATTACAACTTGGTAATGATCATAAACCCTAGAGGAACCCTACCTATTCAGAAGAGATCAACCTAAAGAGGTATACTCAAGTATATGGACTTATACTTGATATTGGAGAGAGAACCATGTTTCACAAATGAATTATTATAAGGCCAATACTTTGATCATTACAAATTGGGTGATGATCCTAAACCCTAAGAAGCTAAGTGAGTGTGTTGAGAGAAGTATTAAAGAACAGAGATTAGGGAGGAAGTGGATCATGTCTAATGCACGATCTTACTTTATAAATTGAGATAATAAGTTAAACCTATATATGTGATCCATAGATCTCATTCTTCTCATGAAATGATAAATATATCAATAGTAGTTAATCCAGACCAATACTCATGCCTTGTATAGAGTAGTAATGATATTGTATTTAAACCTTGCCTATCCAAACACTTAAGACAAACCTAGCATTGTCTTGATACAATAATTCTACCTAAGTAAGGAGGAATAGCTCTAATCAATTATATAGAACCCTAGCCAACTAAAACATGATCAAAGCTTATACCATATCTTAAACCTAGTTGTGTATCACATTGGTGATCACTACTTAAACCCTAGACCATATTTGAGTTTTAATCCAAGTATCACTTTGGATCATAAGTAGAACCCTGCCAGGCCTCATGCCTATGTCCTACTTCAATTAGTGAAGCATATGCAAAACCCTAAACCCTTTCACATAGAATCCACTCCACATAAAATATTGTCCTAACGTGTGTATCATGGATCACAAGTAATAAACCAAGCCATACATATACCTAAGGACTAAATGCCACTTGGTGGGTAGAGTGAAACCAATAACTAATTCCGCTTTGATTTCCAATCACCTTGTTTACTTGCCCAAATGGAATATTGTGTCATAATTAAACCATCACTTTAACAAGTGAATTAACCATAATGAGCCGAGGATCTATGTTAAATAATTCAAGTCAGTAGTTTGCTAAGCAAGATTATTTAACACGAGTGAAGTCAACCATATTCTTAAAACCTTTGGAAACAATTCTTCACATAAAATCATGAACCAATCCATTCTAATTGTCATTTATTTTAAACTCTAGCTAGAATTATAATATGTGCACAATCCATATTATGATGTACTAGTCAAACCTAACAAAGTGTTCACCAAGCACATGTTATAATTTTCAACCATTCAAACAGATTGGTTCCTAAATAAAAGGGAATAGAGATAAACATTTAAACCATATCCATTTTCAATTTAAAATGCACTTCACAATAACACCAAGTTAATCATCTATTCAATAGTGTTTGAACAAAAGAACTATACAGTGAGTATTATCATGAAGTGATATTGATATTCAAGTATTTTAGAACCTGCAAATTCAAACAGATTTCAAATTTGAATTCAAACCAGTAAATAAAAACAGAAAAAGAAAACAGAAATTTGAAAAAGGAAAATGGAGGGAAACTTACCAGGCTTACCTCTTCGGCGAGCCCAGTACCGCAGCAGCCCGAAGCCAACCAGCAGTAGCCCAGAACCAGCCCAGCCCATGAACGAAAACAGTCCAGATACCGTTTCGGCTTGCTGCAAAATTCGTGCAAGGCAAGTCATCGTCTTCGTCTTCCTCCACGGCATCGACAGCACAGAGAGGAGCTCTGGCCACGTCCTCGTCGTGGATAAGCTCACCCCGGACGTCGCAGACCATCTCTGAATCTCGTACAAGTTTCTCGCGTCCGAGCCTATCCCAATCGTGCCAAGATTCGCGCCCGAATCGAGTTCATCCTCGTCGCCATATCCACACCGTCTCCGGCGACGCGCCGGTGATGCTGACCTAGCCGCGGCCTATAAATAGAGGGGGAGAACCCCTGTGCACTCCTTGTTCACCTCCGGCACTCCATTTCCCCTCTAGCCCTCTCTATCTCTCACTAGAACCACCCACATGTACGGCCAGTTCTCCGGCTAGCCGCCGATTAAGACCACCCCGGCGTACGATTTATGGTCGAGGAGGTGCGCCTCGGTGCATAGGCCACATGGGAGCAAGCACGCATCCAGGGGAGCTCTGGACGACGACAATTTAAGTTTTTTCCCTTGCAGCAGATCGCCGGGATTCGCGACGGTGAGCTCGTCTCCGACCACCAACGTCCCCGTCGAGCACATCATCATCCTCAGGGTGAGCATACGCACCTCTGGAGCCTTTTATTTTGCTATAGCATCCATCCTAGCGTCGGATTCGATTTCTCGCCGGAGTAAACCGCCGCGGGACATGTTTTCCGACATGTTTCCGGCGACCCTCAGTCGATTCCGCTACCACCATATGGTTCCCCATCGACTCCTGGTTCGAACGGTACAAACCGTGTGTCCGCGGAAGCTCTTGGTGGCGGCGCCGTCCTCGCCTGGTCGCCGGCGTCGAGCCGACGGCGAGGGGAGCGTGTCCACTGCCTCGTCAGCGTTTGTTGACTGGTCTTTGCCCGCGTGGGAAATGACCCAGTCAACGGCCCCACCAGTCAGTCTCTGCGGGTATACGCGAACCGGTATATTTAGTATTTTCGTATAATTTCAAATTCCAGTAAAATACTGCAACTTTGCAAAATTATATAAAATCCATTTCAACTCAGAAAAATATGAATAATATATCAAAATGCTCACAAAAATAAACTCTATTCAAATAAAATATAAAACAAAAATGTGTGTCAAAATAAAAATTCACTTATTTTTAACCTTATTAATTATGCCATTTCAATTATTTAACATACAATTTGAATTCAATAATTAATGAAGTTTCAAAATTAAATTTTAACTATTCAGTAATTAAGTAAAATGTTAAGATTAATTTTATTTACCATATTTGCATTAATTTAATTATTAGTGGTAATTCATAAACCCTAATTTGCAAATTACTATTTCCTATTTTCTTTAAATAGTAATAACTCAAGAAAATATTATAAGCCAATATTATTTTGGTAAATCAAAACTTATTTACTTAAACATTCTTAAGTTAATAAGTTAAATACTTTAAACCTAATAACAATTATTAAACCCTGAATATTAATTAAACCTAAGTAAGAATTACTCTAATTATCACATCTTGTAAAAATTAGTAAAATGTTAAACCATTACTAATTTTGATTCCAAGTAATTAGTAACCACAACTCTATTACCAATCATCATTTTAGGAGTTGTACCATAATTTAGAAACCCTAGTTTGAATTTAAGTAAGACATTGATCTCATTATTTCAGGTGATCT
Organism: Lolium rigidum; assembly: GCF_022539505.1. Taxonomy (NCBI): domain Eukaryota; kingdom Viridiplantae; phylum Streptophyta; class Magnoliopsida; order Poales; family Poaceae; genus Lolium; species Lolium rigidum. The sequence continues at coordinate 215,522,328 of NC_061513.1, read as the reverse complement.
TTCCACTTTAGTAGTAACTCTAAAACCCTAGTTATGTGTCACATGTAATCATGTGAGATTCATTTATACCTATAGAACCCTAGTTAGAAACAAATGCATGCATGATCATGATCTACTAAAATAAAACAACATCACTTTACATGTGATCATCATTTCATGTCTTCACTTTTCAGTAAAACCTATATGATCCAATTAGTACCACCTAGGTATAAACCTTAAACTTGTTAATTGAATTAGTACCATTGACCACTATCCTATATACCATACCATTAGGATCAACCTTAACCATCATAATTTAGTAGAACCATAATTATGAACCCTAGTATCAACCTTGTGTAACAATTCACAACACATGCTCCTATTCAACTAAACTCTACTTAGGAATGATAATTCACTTAATTTAGAAACCATTAGAGATTACTTAGTAAAGCAATTGTGAAGTCATAGTAAACCCTAACTCATAACAACACCTTGACCATCATTCTTTGATATGATACCCATAATCAACCTTAGTAATAAACCTGCTAATACTTGCTACATATAGACCAATTCTATTTAAGAACCCAACTAGTTCCTATTAGTGAAACTAAATGAATCCAATCGTAAACCCTGGAAAGCCATAGCTCCTATGTATAGTAGCTCATATCCTTATTTAACCTGTTCTTCAAAAGTTATTCTTTTGAAGTACAAATGTCAATCAAACCTTAGAAGCCTAATCCTTATTTGAAATCCTGATTATTTCTTAAACAACCTGTTCTTCAAAAGTTATTCTTTTGAAGTTTAGTTTAATTAATCATCAACCATGTTCTGTAAAACTTAAAATTGACAACTGTTCTTTACATATTATTCCACCACTATTCTTTATGTGTATGAATGTTATGATGTCTTATATCACTTGATTATGATGCTAATATAACTAAACCCTAATAAGAACCTTGTTTGAGAACCATTCTAAAAGTGCAACACACCCTAAAGAAATCTTTACAACTCATACATCCTAAATCATCGAGGTTAGGTTACGCTCGGGACGATTGCATCTCATACTATGCATTATAGCATCTTGCAAGTTCTTTAAACATTGTCCTTACCGGACGATGATGGTATTTCAGCATTTGGAGTTCTCACGTATCGAAGCTTTTGCCGCATAATCTTGCAGTCAAGAAAGGCAAGTTCATCGCTTGCTCATGTCATTTGATTATTTGTATCAAACTATATGCAAAGTACTATACTTATCACTCATGCATTGAAAAGCAAAGTATTATTTTACAATTATGAATATGACTATGTGGTGGGCAATGGAACCATGGTATGTGTTGATATGGTGGAGGTTCCATTGTATGAGTACTACTCATCTAGGACTAAGTACCAATGCCGTCCAGTGATTCTAGCGCCGTACAAATCGCGTTGACCATAAGATCTATAATGGCTCTGGGGAAGTCAGCTGTATCTTTTCTCTTCTGCACGCCAACGGACTGGTAGAGCTGCAGGGTGTTGGAGGCACTACCGTAGGTTGGGATAGCCTTTTAAATCCCCATCCATTAGTGATGTTAGCTCTATGGTCTATGATGGATTGTCCGGAGTACACCGTGAGTAAAGCCGTATTATCGGGAGAAGTCTACTGGGGGTGTAGGGTCGGACAAAAGGGTGGGTTTGCAGTCGCGGAGAAGGCAGTGATTGGCTTGGATCTTACACCTGGCCCCACACCAAGGAAGTGTGGACGAGTATGCATCTCGGATAGGTATCAAGGATAAGGTCTCTTATGGGAAAAGTAACGCACATCTGCAGAGGATACTGAATTGTGACTGTCACTCCCTGTTCCGGGAAGGAACTGCGAACGCGGCAGGAAAGGAACTCCACGAAGTTCTGATCAACCTGTGAAGACTGATGGGCATAGTTTTCAGAATAAAATAAACCTTTTGAAGAAATGTTTATGAAAACTTGCATTGGCCTATGACTTTCTGGTCTATGGCTGTAGCTAGTGCATGATACACCTATTTCCTAATATGAACCTGCTGAGTACGCTCGTACTCATTCTATCCCATTTGAACCCCCTTCTGAGATGTAAGCACCAAAGGAGAAACTACCGTGGAACTCGAAGACAAAGGAGTCAACTGTAACAAGATGAAGAATCCAATCAAAGAAGTCAATGGAGTCAACTTCTGCATCAGCTAGAGTGGAAACTTAGACTAGTAATAGAAGGGAATCTTTCCCTAATCCTAGCACCTAAGTAGCTAGATTTCTATAGCAAGCCAAGTAGCTCTTGAACTTGAGTTAACAATAAGATAGACTACGAGTCGTTCTTCCGGAGCTTTATTTGAAGTTTTACCTCACTCGTAAAGTAGGAGGTTGTGTTGATCTTATGTAAACGAGTTCGTGTGTACTTCTATAGACATACCTTGGACTCGCATATGTTTCTGTTGTACCACTCTGAGAGATGTAATATGAGTGGAACGGTGTTTCACTTGTGTTATGTCAACGACTTGTGTACTACACCATGAAGTGGTACGCTGGGTCATCACAAATCACATCCACACAGTAAGGATGTTGAAACTTCATCAGTGGAAGAAGACCAAACTGCTCACAAATCTCTCGAGCTTCTTCAAAGTATTGGGCGTGTCTATCCATGTGAGCAAAGTTGATGTGATGCATAGGAGCAACTTTATAGGTGGCATTAGCATAGAGATCATCAAAAATCTTCTCTTGATACTTAGTCCAGAACTGCGCAGAGCAATTGTCGGCCTTGGGAGAGGTGTAGATGTTGGTCTGACGCAGCCAAGCATACTCATGATCCGGCCACTTCCCAATAGGCAAGCCTCTCAGCTTCCGGATGAGGTTAGCTCGAGGTTCAGCCGGAACCATGTTCTTCTCCCGACGAGATGACTTCTTCACAGGTAGGATTTCAGCTTCAAAGTCATTAGGTATCGCCCGTTTGCCCGAGCTAGAGCGATGAGAACCACCTGCACCTGTGAAAGCAATGGGTAGAAGGAGCATATGATAAGGTACACTAAAACAAAGCAAACATGATAATCAAAGCATGGTGAATGAAATGTTCAAGATACAAGAGAAGAAGCTAAAAGTGATCTGGAAACAGCTACACCGGCAGTGCCGGGGTGGTATGGGCGGCAGTGCCGGCCCAACCGGCAGTGCCGGTGAGACAGGGGCGGCAGTGCCGGTCAAAACGAAAAACCACCAGATCTGCTCTAGACTCAACCATTGTTCCTCAAATTTTCACAGCACAATGCACAAGATCATCCACCTCTATGGCAAAACTTACGGAGAGATTCATCCATCCTTGTTTCTTCTAGAGAGGTCTACCCATTCTAGAGAGGGAGAGAGAGGAGAGGAAGCTAACCGGAGGAGGAAGCCATGGAGGAGAGGGGGCACTGCCCGGATCCAGCCGACCAGAGGAGGAGGGAGGTCCCGGGACGGCGGCCGGAGAGCAGGTGCGACGGCGGCAACGGCTGGGGTCGGGTGGGAGGAGAGGAACGCACGGTGGGGGAGAAAGAGGCAGTTGCCCTAACTCCCCCTGCGGGCCCTCAACATATCCCACGCCAACAGCGGCAGTGCCGCCCAGCCGAGGCCGGCAGTGCCGCCGAAACAGCCCACAGCCCAAAAACCCTCGAAAAAATTGCAGAGTTTTAGTGTATGGAGATAGAAATGGTTTCTTTAGGAAAGGTGGGGCTTAGGATAGAAAGAGCACACTGTTGATGGTACGATATCACCCATATTTGCAAAATATTGCAAATAAAGACCAAACATGAGTGATTTCCCATAAGAACAAAAGATAGTCAAAAGAAGTCCAATTAAGATCCAAATTACTCCAACTCTTCACAAAGAAGAGTGTGGTGGCCTAGGCCACCATATATGAGTGTTATGGCATGGCACCGCGAAGATATATCTTGGGTCCAAACCACTACTCATCATTGAAGCTCACATATCAACATATGATATAACGAGAATGATTTCTCAATGTTGGCATTATGGGGGAGGGATAGCTCAATAATTTAAACGCGC